>NW_013862388.1:0-336 GCF_000517525.1 Limulus polyphemus
AATACTATACAAGACATGGATGATTGAACACTTCATTTAACTGGTAAATACTATACAAGACATGGATGATTGGACACTTAATTTATCTGGTAAATACTATACAAGACATGAATGATTGGTCTCTTCATTTATCTGGTAAATACTATACAAGACATGGATGATTAGACACTTAATTTAACTGGTAAATACTATACAAGACATGGATGATTGGACACTTCATTTAACTGGTAAATACTATACAAGACATGAATGATGGGTCTCTTCATTTATCTGGTAAATACTATACAAGACATGGATGATTGGACACTTCATTTATCTGGTAAATACTATACAAGA
>NW_013862389.1:0-625 GCF_000517525.1 Limulus polyphemus
TGTTTTGTTTTGATATGCAAGTTGTTCGGGTTTTCTCCTAAAAAACGACATTAATTTCTGAACGATCTAATATATATATATATATCAAAATTTATTTGAACTCCTTCATGTTTAGCTTTTTACTTGCTAAGTTATTTTTATATACTTTTTGGTTTGTTTTGAGAATTTGTGAGAAAAGTTAAGCGAAAGGCTTTCTGTGCATTACTTTTTCAATTTGTTATAAGAAATCACAAAAATATTTTCCAATGATCAATAATGAAAACACAACAGTTTACATAGATACATAAATGTAAATGTATTCTACAATGTATGAAAAACAACAACAGTTTACATAGAATACATAAATGTAAATGTATTCTACAATGTATGAAAAACAACAACAGTTTACATAGATACATAAATGTAAATGTATTCTACAATGTATGAAAAACAACAACAGTTTACATAGATACATAAATGTAAATGTATTCTGCAATGTATGAAAAACAACAACAGTTTACATAGATACATAAATGTAAATGTATTCTACAATGTATGAAAAACAACAACAGTTTACATAGATACATAAATGTAAATGTATTCTCAATATATGAAAAACAACAACAGTTTACATAGATACATAAGT
>NW_013862390.1:0-337 GCF_000517525.1 Limulus polyphemus
CATTATTCAAACAAAATCCCAACATCTAAAAGTCCATGGCGTCTTCTTATAAAATAAACTCAGCTTTCGGATTATTTTTACTCTAGATTAGCGAAAGTTTTATTCTTTCATCTCTTCAGGGAACATAATATTTTTCGTCAATGTTATAATGTCTCAATTTTAAGTTTTCCGACGAATTAAGGACTATCCGATATTTTTCTGTTAACTTTGTTTAAAAAAAAGTTCTTTCTCCCTTTTCCAAAAAAAAGCTCATATTTTCACCAAAAACCCAAGGCTATAGCCCATTGTTTGTCGCAAATTTTGAAAAAAATTGTTTTTCCTCATATTTCGACACAAA
>NW_013862391.1:0-336 GCF_000517525.1 Limulus polyphemus
ATATGTATGTGTTATTTAAACAATGTACTAATGTAATATGTATATATATGTGTTATTTAAACAATGTACTAATGTAACATGTATATATGTGTTATCTAAACAATGTACTAATGTAATATGTATATATGTGTGTTATTTAAACAATGTACTAATGTAATATGTATATATGTGTTATTTAAACAATGTACTAATGTAATATGTATATATGTGTTATTTAAACAATGTACTAATGTAATATGTATATATGTGTGTTATTAAACAATGTACTTATGTAATATGTATGTGTTATTTAAACAATGTACTAATGTAATATGTATATATGTGTGTTATTTAAAC
>NW_013862392.1:0-335 GCF_000517525.1 Limulus polyphemus
GCTTGTTTTAACGACACACCATTCTTATTGGTTATGAATTCTATAAATTATTAGGGTTCTCATAAGGATAACAGTTGTATTATAGTACAAGACGCATCAAAACGACCACTTTAACGCTGCATAGAATAGTACTTTCTAACTATTATTACACTTTATAATCTTAAGCTTGTCAAGACAGTCTCTGATTTTTTTATTCACTTAAAATGTACACACTTGAACATAGCCTTACTTATATGAAAACATTAAACCGCATATTAGACATTATTCACTTAAAATGTACACACTTGAACATAGCCTTACTTATATGAAAACATTAAACCGCATATTAGACATTA
>NW_013862393.1:0-598 GCF_000517525.1 Limulus polyphemus
TGTGTCAATAATGTTATTATCATATACCCAACAGTCCATCAGTCAATAATGTTATTATCATACACCCAACAGTCCATCGGTCAATAAGGTTATTATCATATACCCAACAGCTCATCAGTCAATAATGTTATTACTATATACCCAACAGTCCATCAGTCAATAATGTTATTATTATATACTCAACAGTCCATCAGTCAATAATGTTATTATCATATACCCAACAGCTCATCGGTCAATAATGTTATTATTATATACCCAACAGTCCATCGGTCGATAAGATAACTGCTTTAGCTGTTAGAAAATCTAATCAAAATTCACCTTTAAGAAAAGTATAATTCTATCTAAAGCGGAATAATCGAAATGGGGAGATTTTCAAGATAACGCTGCTTTTACATTTGCAATTTCAGACAGTTTAGATTTAAGTAAACTAAGCATCACATGCACCTAGAGGGTTATCAATGAATATAATTAAATATCATGGTTTCAATCTGTGGAGATTTTGAATTAGGAAATATTAATCATATATTTTGTTTTACGTTTCAAGATATTGGTTGAAATTAATTCAGTCCAAAAGTGGAACACAGGCTTTCAAGTTTTC
>NW_013862394.1:0-336 GCF_000517525.1 Limulus polyphemus
GATATTGTTGTACTATAGCATGTTTCTGTAATGGGTTTCGGTATTAGTCTACTATTAGATATTGTTATAGTATCACATGTTTATATCATGTGTTTCGGTATTAGTCTACTATTAGATACTGTAGTAGTATCGCATGTTTCTATCATGTGTTTCGGTATTAGTCTACTATTAGATATTGTTTTAGTATCACATGTTTCTATCATGTGTTTCGATATCAGTCTACTATTAGATATTATTGTAGTATCGCATGTTTACTATTAGATATTGTTGTACTATAGCATGTTTCTATAATGCGTTTCGGTATTGGTCTACTATTAGATATTGTTATAGTATCGC
>NW_013862395.1:0-334 GCF_000517525.1 Limulus polyphemus
CCTTAGTAATCTCTTTAAATATGGACTACCTTAGTAATCTCTTTAAATATGGACTACTTTAGTAATCTCTAACTATGGAATACTTTAGTAACCTCTTTAAATATGGACTACCTTAGTAATCTCTTTAAATATGGACTATTTTAGTAATCTCTTTAAATATGGACTACTTTAGTAATGTCTTTAAATATGGACTACTTTAGTAACCTCTTTATATACGGACTACTTTAGTAACCTCTTTATATACGGACTACTTTAGTAACCTCTTTTTATACGGACTACTTTAGTAACCTCTTTATATACGGACTACCTTTGTAATCTCTTTAAATATGGACTA
>NW_013862396.1:0-338 GCF_000517525.1 Limulus polyphemus
TGTCAGAAGTGGGACGAAAAAAAAATGGAAACGAGAGGCGGAAAATCAAACTACAACTTAGCAAACTTGATGGCAGCAATACAAGAGCAGCAAAAGAAACAAGAAGAACGAGAAAATGAACGAGAAAAGAAACAAGAAGAACGAGAAATTAAACAAGAAGAGAGATTACAGCAGTTGTTAGAGGAAAAAGAAAAGAAACAAGAAGAACGAGAAATTAAACAAAAAGAGAGATTACAGCAGTTGTTGGAGGAAAAAAAAGAAACAAGAAGAACGAGAAAAGAAACAAGAAGAGAGACAACAGCAGTTGCATGAAAACCTGCAACAGTGGCAGCTGGAAG
>NW_013862397.1:0-336 GCF_000517525.1 Limulus polyphemus
CTAAAAACTTCACTTTATTCTGTAAGCTTAAATATGAACTACTTCACACAATAATATTCTAGAAACTTCATTTTATTCTGTAAGCTTAACTATGAGCTACTTCGCACAATAATATTCTAAAAAAATCACTTTATTCTGTAAGCTTAACTATGAACTACTTCACACAATAATATTCTAAAAACTTCACTTTATTCTGTAAGCTTAACTATGAACTACTTCACACAATAATATTCTAAAAACTTCATTTTATTCTGTAAGCTTAACTATGAGCTATTTCACACAATAATATTCTAAAAACTTCACTTTATTCTGTAAGCTTAACTATGAACTACTTCA
>NW_013862398.1:0-366 GCF_000517525.1 Limulus polyphemus
ACGGAGTAGTTGTAAAAAGTAAGACTAAAGATGAGTATGATGGTTAATAATTCGGTAACTATAGTTACACATAGGTGTTCATGTAGTAGTTGTGCCAAGTAAAGCTAAAGATGAGTATGGTGGTTATAAATTCGGTAACTAGAGTTACACTTAGGTATTCGTGGAGTTGTTGTACCAAATAACGCTACAGATGAGTATGGTGGTTACAAATATGGTAACTAGAATTACACCTAGGTGTTCATGGAGTTGTTGTACCAAATAACGGTAACGATGAGTATGGTGGTTATAAATTCGGTAACTAGAAATACACATATGTGTTCATGGAGTAGTTGTACCCAAGTGAGGCTAAAGATGATTATGGTGGTT
>NW_013862399.1:0-336 GCF_000517525.1 Limulus polyphemus
TTTGCGCCTGGTTACATGGTGGCCCTCCTGTTAGATATATATTTGCGCCTGGTTACATGGTGGCCCTCCTGTTAGATATATATTTGCGCCTGGTTACATGGTGGCCCTCCTGTTAGATATATATATTTTCGCCTGGTTACATGGTGGTCTTCCTGTTAGATGTATATTTTCGCCTCGTTACATGGTGGTCTTCCTGTTAGATATATATATTTTCGCTTGGTTACATGGTGGTCTTCCTGTTAGATATATATATTTTCGCCTGGTTACATGGTGGCCCTCCTGTTAGATATATATTTTCGCCTGGTTACATGGTGGCCCTCCTGTCAGATAATATAT
>NW_013862400.1:0-336 GCF_000517525.1 Limulus polyphemus
AGTACACAGTATTGTAAATCTTGTGTCTTCTTATTGACAGTACACAGTATCGTTAAATATTGTGTCTTCTTATTGACAGTACACAGTATTGTTAAATCTTGTGTCTTCTTATTGATAGTACACAGTTTTATTAAATCTTGTGTCTTCTTATCGACAGTACACAGTATTGTTAAATCTTGTGTCTTCTTATTGACAGTTCACAGTATCGTTAAATATTGTGTCTTATTATTGACAGTACACAGTATTGTTAAATCTTGTGTTTCTTATTGACAGTCCACACTATCGTTAAATCTTGTGGCTTGTTTGTGATAGTACAGAGTATTCTTATATCTTGTG
>NW_013862401.1:0-336 GCF_000517525.1 Limulus polyphemus
CACAAGATATAACGATACTGTGTACTGTCAATAAGAAGACACAAGAATTAACGATACTGTGTACTGTCAATAAGAAGACACAAGATTTACGATACTGTGTACTGTCAATAAGAAGACATAAGATTTACGATACTGTGTACTGTCAATAAGAAGGCACAAGATATAATGATACTGTGTACTGTCAATAAGAAGACACAAGATTTAACGATACTGTGTACTGTCAATAAGAAGACACAAGATTTAATAATACTGTGTAATATCACTAACAAGCCACAAGATTTAACGATAGTGTGTACTGTCAATAAGAAGACACAAGATTTAACAATACTGTGTACA
>NW_013862402.1:0-334 GCF_000517525.1 Limulus polyphemus
CCTGTATACCATAAAACTCACTATCTGTATACCATAAAACACACTACCTGTATACCACAAAACACATTATCTGTATACCACAAAACACATTACCTGTATACCACAAAACACATTATCTGTATACCACAAAACACACTACCTGTATACCACAAAACACATTATCTGTATACCACAAAACACACTATCGGTATACCATAAAACACACTACCTGTATACCATAAAACACACTACCTGTATACCATAAAACACACTACCTGTATACCATAAAACACACTACCTGTATACCACAAAACACACTACCTGTATACCACAAAACACACTACCTGTATACCAT
>NW_013862403.1:0-734 GCF_000517525.1 Limulus polyphemus
TGTGTACTGAACAACAAACAGTACTTAACATTACAATATGTTTATACTTTAATAATGTTCTGTTACACGTGTACTGAACAACAAACAGTACTTAACATTACAATATGTTTATACTTTAGTAATGTTCTGTTACATGTGTACTGAACAACAAACAGTACTTAACTTTACAATGTTTAAACTTTAATAATGTTCTGTTACACGTGTACTGAACAACAAACAGTACTTAACATTACAATAGGTTAATACTTTAATAATGTTCTGTTACACATGTACTGAACAACAAACAGTACTTAACATTACAATGTTTAAACTTTAATAATATTCTGTTACACATGTTTGTAATGTTAAGTACTGTTTGTTGTTCAGTCCTAGTTTAAACATATTGTAAAGTTAAGTACTGTTTGTTGTTCAGTACACGTGTAACAGAACATTATTAAAGTATAAATTTAATAATGTTCTGTTACATGTGTACTGAACAACAAACAGTACTTAACATTACAATATGTTTATACTTTAGTAATGTTCTGTTACGTGTGTACTGAACAACAAACAGTACTTAACATTACAATAGGTTTATACTTTAATAATGTTCTGTTACGTGTGTACTGAACAACAAACAGTACTTAACATTACAATATGTTTATACTTTAGTAATGTTCTGTTACATGTGTACTGAACAACAAACAGTACTTAACATTACAATATGTTTAAACTTTAATAATGTTCTGTTACAC
>NW_013862404.1:0-336 GCF_000517525.1 Limulus polyphemus
CAGTGGCAACTGGAACAAGAAAGGAAACAAGAAGTACAAATGGAAAACATTAGTAAATTTAAAAGCGAACTAGATACGTTAAAGGACGATTTACTGTCTTTCACACACGGAAGATACATTGACCATCGACTTAATCAGCCCCAGACAATAGCAAGCCCCTTACAGAGCCCGCAGCTAAACCCTAATGCAGACATATTCAGTCCCATTAGAAGTCGCATCCCAGTTATGTCAGTAATAGGAGTGATCCAGTGCGAAGGAAGCCACAGGAATTCGATGGGAAAGCACCGTGGGAAGCATATAGAGCACAATTTGAGCTCCTGGCAGAGATGAATGGAT
>NW_013862405.1:0-336 GCF_000517525.1 Limulus polyphemus
GATGACAAAGAATAAGACATTATACCTAACAGGTAGTACATATAACATGATGACCAAGAATACGACACTATACCTAACAGGTAGTACATGGAACATGATGACAAAGAATAAGACACTATACCTAACAGGTAGTACATAGAACACTATGACAAGGAATAAGACATTATACATAACAGGTAGTACATATAACATGATGACAAAGAATAAGACACTATACCTAACAGGTAGTGCATAGAACATGATGACAAAGAATAAGACACTATACCTAACAGTTAGTACATAGAACATGATGACAAGGAATAAGACATTATACATAACAAGTAGTGCATAGAACAC
>NW_013862406.1:0-427 GCF_000517525.1 Limulus polyphemus
GAGGGGATTATTGTTAGACTCGGTGTTTTAATTTGTACCTACTTTTCAGGGGATTATTGTTAGACTCGATGTTCTAGCTTGTACCTACTTTTGAGGGGATTATTGTTAGACTCGATGTTATAATTTGTACCTACTTTTGAGGGGATTATTGTTAGACTCGATGTTCTAATTTGTACTTACTTTTCAGGGGATTATTGTTAGACTCGATGTTATAATTTGTACCTACTTTTGAGGGGATTATTGTTAGACTCGATGTTCTAATTTGTACTTACTTTTCAGGGGATTATTGTTAGACTCGGTGTTCTAATTTGTACCTACTTTTCAGGGGATTATTCTTAGACTCGATGTTTTAATTTGTACCTACTTTTGAGGGGATTATTGTTAGACTCGGTGTTCTAATTTGTACCTACTTTTCAGGGGATTATTG
>NW_013862407.1:0-806 GCF_000517525.1 Limulus polyphemus
TTAATCCAGGGTAAAGTCAGCACTGTCACTAAACCGAGGTAAAGTAAGACTGTCACATCTAAAATAGGGTATAGTCAGCACTTTCACTAAACCAGGGTAAGGTTAGACTGTCACATTTAATTCAGGGTAAAGTCAGCACTGTCACTAAACCAGGGTAATGTTAGACTGTCACATCTAAAATAGGGTATAGTCAGCACTTTCACTAAACCAAGGTAAGGTTAGACTGTCACATCTAAAATAGGGTATAGTCAGCACTTTCACTAAACCAGGGTAATGTTAGACTGTCACATTAAAATAGGGTAAGGTCAGCACTGTCACTAAACCAAGGTAAGGTTGACAGTCTAACATTACCCTGGTTTAGTGAAAGTGCTGACTTTACCCTGGTTTAGATGTGACAGTCTTATGTGACAGTCTTACTTTACCTTGGTTTAGTGACAGTGCTGACTTTACCCTGAATTAAATGTGACAGTCTAACCTTACCTGGTTTAGTGAAAGTGCTGACTATACCCTATTTTAGATGTCTAAAATAGGGTAAAGTCAGCACTGTCACTAAACCAAGGGTAATGTTAGACTGTCACATTTAATTCAGGGTAAAGTCAGCACTGTCACTAAACCAATGTAAAGGTTAGACTGTCACATTTAATTCAGGGTAAAGTCAGCACTTTTACTAAACCAGGGTATGGTTAGACTGTTACATTTAATTCAGGGTAAAGTCAGCACTGTCACTAAACCAAGGTAAAGTAAGACTGTCACATCTAAACCAGGGTAAGGTTAGACTGTTACATTTAATTCAGGGTAAAGTCAGC
>NW_013862408.1:0-756 GCF_000517525.1 Limulus polyphemus
CCAGGAAAAGTCTTCTCAATACCGAGTGATCATTGTCAGTGAGGCGAAGATCCTTCTTAAACCTGTAATCATGATATAATGATTAGTTAGGAAGTTGAAGAGTTTCCATTTTGCACGCTAGTTAATGTATTATGCGGATGTTGCACCAAGAAGAGAAAACCTGCTGAAATAAAGTGGCAGAAATCAGATATAGAAGAACCCTATAATTTTCCATCTTTTCAACCTGAGCGTCAAGATCATACTTCTGGTCTTATTAACCCTATATTCATCGCTAGAACAAACTGGAATTCGTCATTAAAGTATTTCAAGCTAGAAAAATACTAATACAGTAGTTCGTTCAGATCATATTGTGGTCTTATTAACCCTATATTCATCACTAGAACAAACTGGAATTCGTCATTAAGTTCTTTCGACTTAGAAAAAACTAATACGGTAGTTCGTTCAGATCATATTGTGGTCTTATTAACCCGTATATTCATCACTAGAACAAACTGGAATTCGTCATTAAGTTCTTTCGACTTAGAAAAAAACTAATACGGTAGTTCGTTCAGATCATATTGTGGTCTTATTAACCCTATATTCATCACTAGAACAAACTGGAATTCGTCATTAAGTTCTTTCGACTTGGAAAAAGACTAATACGGTAGTTCATTCAGATCATATTGTGGTCTTATTAACCGTATATTCATCACAAGAACAAACTGGAATTCGTCATTAAGGTATTTCAAGCTAGAAAAAGACTAATACAGTAGTTCA
>NW_013862409.1:0-335 GCF_000517525.1 Limulus polyphemus
CTGTCTTTTAATACAGTGAAGAGGTAGTTATCAATTTTTGTATTGTCTGTCTATTAATACAGTGAGGAGGTAGTTGTCAATTTTTGTGTTGTCTGTTTACTAATACAGTGAGGAGGTAGTTGTCAGTTAATGTGTTGTCTGTCTTTTAATACAGTGAGGAGGTAGTTGTCAGTTTTTGTATTGTCTATCTTTTAATATAGTGAGGAGGTAGTTATTAATTTTTTATTGTCTCTCTACTAATACAATGAGGAGGTAGTTGTCAGTTAATGTGTTGTCTGTCTATTAATATAGTGAGGAGGTGGTAGTCAGTTTTGTTTGCTGTCTGTCTACTAATA
>NW_013862410.1:0-351 GCF_000517525.1 Limulus polyphemus
CACAATGTTTTCACCTTAAAGTCTCGATAGATGCTTTTCACGTATCACTCAGTATGTTTTCTAACTTAAAGTCTCGATATATGCTCTTCACGTATCACTCACAATGTTTTCAACTTAAAGTCTCAATAGATGCTTTTCACGTATCACTCAGTATGTTTTCAACTTAAAGTCTCGATATATGCTTTTCACGTATCACTCAGTATGTTTTCAACTTAAAGTCTCTATAGATGCTTTTCACGTATCACTCAGTATGTTTTCAACTTAAAGTCTCGATAGATGCTTTTCACGTATCACTCACAATGTTTTCAACTTAAAGTCTCGATAGATGCTTTTCACGTTATCACTCAGTAT
>NW_013862411.1:0-389 GCF_000517525.1 Limulus polyphemus
GTAGTTATAATGTACAGGTGGGATGTTACTAACTATATGTGTTGGTGTAGTTATAATGTACAGGTGGGATGTTACTAACTATATGTGTTGGTGTAGTTATAATGTACAGGTGGGATAATGTATAAAATGTGATTTTAAAAGAAGTTCCAGACTTCACTGTTACTATTAGTTCCCTCTAATACCTTGTGAGGTCAAAGGCAGGTCAATAAAGTCAATGTTATAATAGATCACACTTTAGGATGGAAGTAACAACAAACTTCACAAGAGCTTTGCTACATTACCTGAAGTAACAAACATCGACAACGTCTAGAAGATAAACAGAACTAACTTACCAGCAAATGTTTACAACAAGAATTGCAGTAACAAAGACACATTACCTCCTGAAGCTG
>NW_013862412.1:0-559 GCF_000517525.1 Limulus polyphemus
TAAATATGGATAAAACAACACTTTACAGTAGAGGGTAGAATGTAAATCAGGTAATAAACAAGATCCTAAATATGGATAAAACAACAATTTACAGTAGAGGGTAGAACGTAAATCAGGTAATAAACAAGATCCTAAATATGGATAAAACAACACTTTACAGTAGAGAGTAGAATGTAAATCAGGTAATAAACAAGATCCTAAAGTGTTGTTTTATCCATATTTAAGGATGTAAATCAGGTAATAAACAAGATCTTAAATGTGGATAAAACAACACTTTATAGTAGAGGGTAGGATGTAAATCAGGTAATAAACAAGATCTTAAATGTGGATAAAACAACACTTTATAGTAGAGGGTAGGATGTAAATCAGGTAATAAACAAGATCCTAAATGTGGATAAAACAACACTTTATAGTAGAGGGTAGAATGTAAATCAGGTAATAAACAAGATCTTAAATGTGGATAAAACAACACTTTATAGTAGAGAGTAGAATGTAAATCAGGTAATAAACAAGATCTTAAATGTGGATAAAACAACACTTTATAGTAGAGGGTAGGATG
>NW_013862413.1:0-630 GCF_000517525.1 Limulus polyphemus
ACGACCTCTGCTGATTAATTACACTGCACATGAGTAGCTTCACTCATCACATGATGATCTCTACTGATTAATTACACTGCATATGAGTAACTTCACTCATCACATGACGACCTCTGCTGATTAATTACACTTCATATAAGTAACTTCACTCATCACATGATGACTTTACTGATTAATTATAATGCACAAGTAACTTCACTCATCACATGATGACCTCTGCTGATTAACTACGCTGCACATGAGTAGCTTCAGTCATCACATGGTGACCTCTGCTGATTAATTACGCTGCACATGAGTAACTTCACTCATCACATGATGACCTCTGTTGATTAATTATTGCTACATATAAGTAACTTCACTCATCACAGATGACCTCTGCTGATTAATTATGCTACATATAAGTAACTTCACTCATCACACGATGACCTCTGCTGATTAATTACGCTGCACATGAGTAACTTCCCTCATCACACGATGACCTCTGCTGATTAATTACTGCATATAAGTAACTTCACTCATCACACGATGACCTCTGCTGATTAATTACGCTGCACATGAGTAACTTCACTCATCACATGACGACCTCTGCTGATTAATTACGCTGCTCATGAGTAACTTCACTCATCACAT
>NW_013862414.1:0-270 GCF_000517525.1 Limulus polyphemus
ACATTCAGTAACTAGAGTTACACCTAGGTGTTGAAGGAGTAGTTGTGCCAAGTAAAGCTAAAGATGAGTATGGTGGTTATAAATTCGGTAACTAGAGTTACACTTAGGATTTCGTGGAGTTGTTGTACCAAATAACGTTACAGATGAGAATGGTGGTTACAAATTCGGTTAACTAGAGTTACACCTAGGTATTCGTGGAGTTTTGTACCAAATAATGCTAAGGATGAGTATGGTGGTTATAAAATCGGTAACTATAGTTACACCTAGGTG
>NW_013862415.1:0-364 GCF_000517525.1 Limulus polyphemus
ATGTAACTATATTAACAACTACTATCTGTCCCATTCCTACATTAGGTAACTATATTAACAATTACAATCTGTCCCACTCCTACATAATGTAACTATATTAACAACTACTATCTGTCCCATTCTTACATAATGTAACTATATTAACAACTACTATCTGTCCCATTCCTACATAATGTAACTATATTAACAACTACTATCTGTCCCACTCCTACATAATGTAACTATATTAACAACTCTTATCTGTCCCATTCCTACATAATGTAACTATATTAACAACTACTATCCATCCCATTCCTACATAATGTAACTATATTAACAACTACTATCTGTCCCATTATAGTTACATTATGTAGGATTAACAACT
>NW_013862416.1:0-576 GCF_000517525.1 Limulus polyphemus
GAAATTTGCATGTAAATACGCAAGTATGCATCGAACGTTCATAAAAAATTTGGAGATGATCCGTCCAAATGGAACGACATACTGGTACAAAACGCAAAACCTTCCATAACTCCTTTAAAACAAACAGTAAGAAGGAAAAACTCCATATATTACTACGCAACGTTAAAGTGTACCTACATACCAAATTGGGTGAAGAATCATCAATTTAGGACCCACTGGTAACAAGAAATCGAAAAACAATCAGTAACCAAAAGCTTCACTGCAGTACACATACGCTTTCAGAAAAGCCAATAAAAGAGTAACATAAAACGACCACAAAAGTCGCAAAAAATGACAATAGAAGGCTAGAATTTTGCAGTAAATACGCAAGTATGCAACGAACCTTACTGAAATAGTTTCGAGAAGATCTGTACAAATGGATCGACGTACTGGTACAAAACACAAAACCTTCCTAAACTCCTTTAAAACAAACAGTAGGAAGGTAAAACTCTAGCATATTACTACGCAACGTTAAAGTAGTACCTACATACCAAATTTGGTGAAGAATCAATCAATTTAGGACCCTCTGGTAACAAG
>NW_013862417.1:0-336 GCF_000517525.1 Limulus polyphemus
ATACAATGACATGCTGTTGTAATTGTAAATTTATTTTATATAACAAGTGAATACACGGAGTTATATTGCCTTATTGTGTATTGTACTTTGGCATGCTGTTCTAATTATAACAGTATTTTATATAACAAGTGAAAACACGGGGTCTTCATGACCTTTTGATGTATTGTACAATGACATGCTGTTGTAATTATAACACTTTTTTATATAACAAGTGAATACACGAGGTCTTTATGACATTATGATGTGTTGAAGTTTGGCATGCTGTTGTAATTATAACTTTATTTTATATAACAAGTGAATGCACGGGGTCTTTATGACCTTATGATGTATTGTACC
>NW_013862418.1:0-336 GCF_000517525.1 Limulus polyphemus
CTACCACTCCAGGAACTGAATAAATAACAAGTAAATCACTACCACTTCAAGAACTGAATAAATAACAAGTAAATCACTACCACTTCAAGAACTGAATAAGTTACAAGTAAATCACTAACACTCCAGGAAGTGATTAAGTAACAAGTAAATCTCTACCACATCTAGAACTGAATAAGTAATAAGTAAATCACTACCACTCCAGGAACTGAATAAATAACAAGTAAATCACTACCACTTCAAGAACTGAATAAGTTACAAGTAAATCACTAACACTCCAGGAAGTAGATTAAGTAACAAGTAAATCTCTACCACATCTAGAACTGAATAAGTAATAAG
>NW_013862419.1:0-360 GCF_000517525.1 Limulus polyphemus
AAGATGTGTAGTATCTTTCAAACCAAATACAACAACATACATTTTATAGTTAATAGAAGATGTGTAGTACATTTCAAACGAAATACAACAACATACATTTTATACTCAATAGACGATGTGTAGTATCTTTCAAACCAAATACAACAATATACATTTTATAGTCAATAGAAGATGTGTAGTATCTTTCAAACCAAATACAACAACATATATTTTATAGTCAATAGAAGATGTGTAGTATATTTCAAACCAAATACAACAACATACATTTTATAGTCAATAGAAGATGTGTAGTATCTTTCAAACCAAATACAACAATATACATTTTATTGTTAATAGAAGATGTGTAGTATATTTCAAACC
>NW_013862420.1:0-332 GCF_000517525.1 Limulus polyphemus
GTTATTTGGTACATCAGCTCCACGAACAACTAGGTGTAACTCTCGTTCCCGAATTTATAACCACCATTCTCATCTTTTTCTTTACTTGGTACAACTACTCCATGAACACCTAGGTGTAACTCTAGTTTCCGAATTTATAATCACCTTACTCATTTTTAGCCTTACTTGGTACAACTACTCCATGAACACCTAGGTGTAACTCTAGCTACAGAATTTATAACCACCATTCTCATCTTTAGCCTTACTCGGTACAACTACTCCATGAACACTTAGGTTTCACTTTATTTACCGAATTTACAACCACCAAATTCATCTTTAGACTTACTTCGTAC
>NW_013862421.1:0-337 GCF_000517525.1 Limulus polyphemus
ATTAAAAGACCTATCAGCCACTATCCATCTGTAATAAATGACCTACCCGCCATTCTCTATCTATAGTAAAAGACTTATCTGCCACTATCCATCTATAATAAAACACCTACCAGCCACTATCCATATATAATGAAAGACCTACCAGCCACTATTAATTTGTTTTAAAAGACATTTCAGCTACTATCCATCTATCATAAAAGACATTTCAGCTACTATCCATCTATCATAAAAGACCTACCAGCCACTTTTCATCTATATTAAAAGAACTATTTGCCTCTATCCATCTATAATAAAAGACCTACCAGTAACTATCCATCTATTATTAAAGACCTACCAG
>NW_013862422.1:0-484 GCF_000517525.1 Limulus polyphemus
AATATATTACTTAAAGCCATGATGTTTCCTTCTGTGTAGTACAATACTGGTTAAAGTGGTGTTTATTTTAGTGCAATATATTACTAAGAGCCTCGATGTTTCCTTCTGTGCAGTGCAATACTAGTTACACTGGTGTTTCTTTCAGTTTAATATATTACTAAGAGCCATGATGTTTCTTTCTGCGTAGTGCAGTACTGATTACGTTGATACTTCTTTCGGTGTAATATGTTACTAAGATCCTTGATGTTTCCTTCTGTATAGTACAATACTGGTTACAGTTATGTTTCTTTCGATGTAATATATTACTGAAAGTCGTGATGTTTCCTTCTGTGTAGTGCAATACAGTGATGTTTATTGTTTTTGTTTTATTTTTTTAGTTTAATATATTACCAAGAACCTTGATATTACCGTATTTTTGGAATATAAGGCGCACCCTTATTTTGAAGACAAAATTTTGAGGGAAAAAAAGCTACAGTCACATTTG
>NW_013862423.1:0-378 GCF_000517525.1 Limulus polyphemus
CCTTTTATTCAGTTTTCCAATGTATTTTGTCGACTGTTATAACGGACTTTTAGTCTTCCTTCCTCCAGATTTTGTTGACATTCATAAGGGTCCTTTTAGTCAGTTTTCCACTAGATTTTGTTGACTTTGAAAACGTGTTTTTAGTTTTCTTCCATTCGATTTGGTCGACTTTCATAACTGACTATTTAGGCCTACTTAGAGTAGATATTTTTGACTTTGATAGCGGTATTTTTAGTCTTTCTTACACTATATTTTAATGACTTTCATAATGGTATTTTTAATCCTTCTTAAACTATATTTTGTCGACTGTTATAACGGTCTTTTAGTCCTCCGTCCCAACAAAATTTAGTACCCATAACAATGTCCTTTTAGTCAGTT
>NW_013862424.1:0-336 GCF_000517525.1 Limulus polyphemus
AAATTGGTCAATAGAGTGTTTTTCTTTTTCAAGGGAAATTTATCAACATTTAAGTAGAAATTTCATTATAGTCTAGAGTCTAGACTAATGATTGTATGCTTCGTGTGTCTAGGCAACAGAACAGGAAGCGAGAAAAAATTTCGATCTTTCGGCACAAGAAACTGAGGTATGTGCAGGGGTGTAAAAAGTACTAAAATATGTTACCCAAGTCAAGTAAAAGTATCCATCCTGAAATTTACTTAAGTTAGAGTAAAAAAAGTATTTACTGAATAAGTACTCAAGTAACAAGTACGTTCATTTGTAGTTTTCTCAAACCCTACATGCGGCCATGAGGCC
>NW_013862425.1:0-336 GCF_000517525.1 Limulus polyphemus
CTTCATCCAGTTAAAAAAGCCAGGTTAATAATGACTACACCTGAAATTCTCATTATTTATTCATTCAACTAAGTAAGCCAGGCTACTAATGTCTACACATGAAATTATAATTATTTCTTTATCACGCTAAGTAAGCCAGGTTGCTAATGTACACGCCTAAAATTGTCATTATATCTTTATCGAGCTACATACGCCAGACTACTAATGTCCACACTTTAAATTCTCATTATTTCTTCATCCAGCTAAGTAAGCAAGGTTACTAATGCCTACACATGAAATTATCATTGTTTCTTCATCCAGCTAAGTAAGCCTAGGTTTCTAATGTCTACACCTGAA
>NW_013862426.1:0-334 GCF_000517525.1 Limulus polyphemus
ATAAGGGACGTGCGCAATGAAGTTATATCAAGTTGGTGCACCAATGGAAAGAGTAGCCGTCGACATTGCCAGTCCTCTGCCCCAAACTCGTGCTGGAAACAAGTACATTTGTGTGGTGATGGATTATTTCACCAAGTGGCCAGAGGCATATGCAATACCAAATCAGGAAGCTACAACTGTAGCTTCAGCTATTAGTGATTTCTTCTTCAGATTTGGTATGCCATATGGACTGCATTCAGATCAAGGCCGTAACTTTGAATCAGCTGTGTTCCAAGAATGCTGCAAGTTGTTTGGCATCTGAAAGACCAGGACAACGCTACTTCACCCACAGTCT
>NW_013862427.1:0-569 GCF_000517525.1 Limulus polyphemus
CATTTCAGAAGCAAAAAGAAGTAAAAAAATTTTAAGACAACTAATTTTTATGTAAATCATGAGTTTTTGTCTGATGAAATAAAAATCAATCCATGGTAGTATTGTTGGCTTATCTTAGAAGTTAAGTTTTTTTTCTATTATCCATATGCCTTGGGCTCCAGTGACTAACAGAAACAACATGATTTTGGAAACTTTGGACATGTAGATGTCAACCAAAAGTGATCTGCAACTAGATGGAAGCCTATTTATGTCCAAAAATGTATTTCTAAAACTTCAAAAATTGAAATATTATCTAGTTTGTATATTACTTAACATAATTTAACAATAATATCTCTGAAGGTAATTCAGGTGTTTATGTCAACTGACTTTCCATACTTAGTCATATGCTTGGGACTTGGCCCAAAGCACCATAGTATTTCTAAGATATTTCAAGTGATTCTATAGCAGATGTATTATTATTTGTTATGCTGTAAGAAATATAACAAACTGTTGTCCTGCAGTTAGATGATGAAAACATTTCAAAGTGTAATATTATGTCACTAAACTTAGGATGTATACCTTCTAGTTGA
>NW_013862428.1:0-337 GCF_000517525.1 Limulus polyphemus
TTATATATATATAGTCCCTAGTGGCTCAGTGGTAAGTGTGCCAGCTGCAACCTTGTTTCCATTCTCAAGTCGGCCATAAACACAAATAGCTCATTATAGTGCTTTCTGCTTTACAACAAACAAAACTTATCTATACTTTATCAATTAGTGTATATTGAATACATCCATACTTATATGTACATGTTGCATACAGTTTTTAGAGTACTATTTAATTTTTTTTTATATACTCATTTGTTGAAGAAAACTGTAAAACAGGTTAAGCCAAAAGGACTTATAATTGTAGTAATAATGAAATACGTTTGTAAGTTTTAAAAATAATTACTAATATATATATATA
>NW_013862429.1:0-336 GCF_000517525.1 Limulus polyphemus
TTATTGACAGTACACAGTATAGTTAAATCTTGTTTCTTCTTATTGACAGTACATAGTATCGTTAAATCTTGTGTCTTCTTATTGAGAGTACACAGTATTGCTAAATCGTGTGTCTTCTAATTGACATTACACAGTTTTGTTAAATCTTGTGTCTTCTTATTGACAGTACACATTATCGTTAAATTTTGTGTCTTTTTATTTACAGTACACAGTATTGCTAAATCGTGTGTCTTCTTATTGACAGTACACAGTATTGTTAAATTTTGTGTCTTCTTATTGACAGTACACAGTATCGTTAAATCTTGTGTCCTCTTTTTTGACAGTACACAGTATTGC
>NW_013862430.1:0-408 GCF_000517525.1 Limulus polyphemus
TTAAATCTAAAGGTTTGTTTTGTTTATTTATTCTTAATTTGATATATTTACTGTATTAATGTATTGAAATCTATATAAAAACTATCTAACGAACATCAATATTTTGATACAGTTTTGAACTTTATGTTCAAGTCATTTGTTTGTTTGTAATTAAACACAAAGCTACATAATGGGCTATTGATGCTCTGCCCAACACGGTATCGAAACCCGGATTCTAGCGTTGTAAGTCCGCAGACATGACGCTGTGCCACTGGGCGGTATACTCAGTTAAATGACAAAGAAGGTGGCATTGAGCGAAAAAATTCCCAGCTTCTACTTAGCGAAGCTGAGTTCTCTAATGTGCTGGATACATGCAATAGGTCATTGTGGCAAAAATGCTTGGGTTTCGCCATGTCAGTCAGCCTCCTT
>NW_013862431.1:0-328 GCF_000517525.1 Limulus polyphemus
TGTGTCTTCTTATTGACAGTTACAGTATTGTTAAATCTTGTGTCTTCTTATTGAGAGTACAGAGTATTGTTTACCAAGATTTAACGATACTGTGTACTATCAATAAGAAGACACAAGATTTATACTGTGTACTGTCAATAAGAAGAGTTAAATCTTGTGTCTTCTTATTGACAGTACACAGTATCGTTAAATCTTATATCTTCTTATTGAAACTACACAGTATCGTTAAATCTTGTGTCTTCTTATTTACAGTACACAGTATCGTTAAATCTTGTGTCTTCTTATTGACAGTTTACAGTATTGTTAAATCTTGTGTCTTCTTATTGAT
>NW_013862432.1:0-377 GCF_000517525.1 Limulus polyphemus
ACAGTACACAGTATCGTTAAATCTTGTGTATTCTTATTGACAGTGCACAGTATCGTTAAATCTTGTGTCTTCTTATTGACAGTACACAGTATCGTTAAATCTTGTGTCTTCTTATTGACAGTACACCATATTGTTAAATCTTGTGTCTTGTTATTGAAGATACACAGTATCGTTAAATCTTGTGTCTTCTTACTGACAGTACACATTATCGTCAAATATTGTTTCTTCTTATTGAAAGTACACAGTATCGTTAAATCTTGTGTCTTCTAATTGAAAGTACAAAGTATTGTTAAATCTTGTGTCTTCTTATTGACAGTACACAGTATAGTTAAATCGTGTCTTCTTATTGACAGTATTTAACGATACTGTGTTGTGTG
>NW_013862433.1:0-337 GCF_000517525.1 Limulus polyphemus
ACAAAAAACAACAACAGTAAATCGACACTAACCGAAATTTGTATAAGAGATTATGAAATAACTATTGGGAATTTTCATAAAAGGATCTCTATTTTGAATGTCTCACATCAAGGGCATCTTAGTATTGAAATATGAAGAAAAACAATTTTTTCAAAATTTTGAAAAAAAACATTGGCTATAGTCTTTGATTTTTGGTGAAAATATGAGTTTTTTGGAAAATGGAAAAACGTGTTTTTTTTGACGGAAAATTAATAGAAAAATATCCGATAATGCTTATTTCGTCGGAAAACTCAAAATTGAGACATTATAACATTGACGAAAAACATTTTGTCACTAT
>NW_013862434.1:0-804 GCF_000517525.1 Limulus polyphemus
AATAGTCATTTTGTTCTTGTCAGGTTTGTTGAAAAAGAAACAGAACACGTTATACTCGTGAACAGTAGTCATTTTATCCTTGTTAGGTTTGTTGAAAACAAACAGAACACGTTATACTCGTGAACAGTAGTCATTTTATCCTTGTTAGGTTTGTTGAAAAGCAAACAGAACACGTTATACTCGCGAACAATAGTCATTTTGTTCTTGTCAGGTTTGTTGAAAAACAAACAGAACACGTTATACTCGCGAACATTAGTCATTTTATCCTTGTTAGGTTTGTTGAAAAGCAAACAGAACACGTTATACTCGCGAACATTAGTCATTTTGTCAGGTTTGTTGAAAAACAAACAAAACATGTTATACTCGCGAACAATAGTCATTTTGTCCTTGTCAGGTTTGTTGAAAAACAAACAGAACACGTTATACTCGTGAACAGTAGTCATTTTATCCTTGTTAGGTTTGTTGAAAATCAGGTTTGTTGAAAACAAACAGAACACGTTATACTCGCGAACAGTAGTCATTTTGTCAGGTTTGTTGAAAACAAACAGAACACGTTATACTCGCGAACAGTAGTCATTTTGTCCTTGTCAGGTTTGTTGAAAAACAAACAGAACACGTTATACTCGCGAACAATAGTCATTTTGTCCTTGTCAGGTTTGTTGAAAAACAAACAGAACACGTTATACTCGTGAACAGTAGTCATTTTGTTCTTGTCAGGTTTGTTGAAAAACAAACAAAACATGTTATACTCGCGAACAATAGTCATTTTGTCCTTGTCAGGTTTGTTGAAAAACAAACAGAACA
>NW_013862435.1:0-336 GCF_000517525.1 Limulus polyphemus
CAGTACTTTGAAATCTAAGATTGTAACCACTTAGTATATTGTATTCTACAGTACTTTGTATTCTAGGATTGTAACCACTTAATATATTATGTTCTACAGTACTTTGTATTCTAAGATTGTAACCACTTAGTATATTGTGTTCTATGCTATTTTGTATTCTAAGATTGTAACCACTTGCTATATTGTGTTCTACATTACTTTGTATTCTAGGATTGTAACCACTTAGTATATTGTGTTCTACATTACTTTGTATTCTAAGATTGTAACCACTTAGTATATTATGTTCTACAGTACTTTGTATTCTAAGATTGTAACCACTTAATATATTGTGTTCTA
>NW_013862436.1:0-336 GCF_000517525.1 Limulus polyphemus
ACCAATAATTACATTAAACAGTATACCAATAATTACATTAAACAATATAACAATATTTAAATTAAACAGTATACCGATATTTACATTAAACAGTATACCAATAATTACATTAAACAATATACCGATATTTACATTAAACAGTATACCGATATTTACATTGAACAGTATACCAATAATTACATTAAACAGTATACCAATAATTACATTAAACAGTATACCAATAATTACATTAAACAGTATACCGATATTTACATTAAACAGTATACCAATAATTACATTCAACAAAATACCAATAATTACATTAAACAGTATACCAATAATTACATTAAACAGTAT
>NW_013862437.1:0-336 GCF_000517525.1 Limulus polyphemus
GAAACAATGTTAATGGTAGGGTGTGAAACAATGTTAATGGTAGAGTGTGAAACAATGTTAATGGTAGAATGTGAAACAATGTTAATGGTAGAGTGTGAAACAATGTTATTGGCAGAGTGTGAAACAATGTTAATGGTAGAGTGTGAAACAATGTTAATGGTAGAGTGTAAAACAATGTTAATGGTAGAGAGTGAAACAATGTTAATGGTAGAGTGTGAAACAATGTTAATGGTAGAGAGTGAAACAATGTTAATGGTAGAGAGTGAAACAATGTTAATGGTAGAGTGTGAAACAATGTTATTGGCAGAGTGTGAAACAATGTTAATGGTAGAGTTT
>NW_013862438.1:0-335 GCF_000517525.1 Limulus polyphemus
TAGCTTCAGAGTAGGTTGTAGTACCTTGTTAACAGCTTCAGAGTATGTTGTAGTTAGATACCTTGTTAACAGCTTCAGAGTAGGTTGTAGTACCTTGTTAACAGCTTCAGAGTATGTTGTAGTTAGATACCTTGTTAATAGCTTCAGAGTAGGTTGTAGTACCTTGTTAACAGCTTCAGAGTATGTTGTAGTATTTTGTTAACAGCTTCAGGGTATGTTGTAGTACCTTGTTAACAGCTTCAGAGTATGTTGTAGTACCTTGTTAACAGCTTCAGAGTAGGTTGTAGTACCTTGTTAACAGCTTCAGAGTATATTGTAGTTAGATACCTTGTTAA
>NW_013862439.1:0-336 GCF_000517525.1 Limulus polyphemus
ATATATACACACACACACGTGTATTGTGGTATTTACAAAGGAGGATATATGTATATATATAAACACATACACACACGTGTATTGTGGTATTTACAAAGGAGGATATATATATATACACACACACACATGTATTGTGGTATTTACAAAGAAGGATATATGTATATATATACACACACGCACACACACACACGTATTGTGGTATTTACAAAGGAGGATATATCTATATATACATACAAGCATACACATGTATTGTGGTATTTACAAAGGAGGATATATGTATATATACACACACACACACACACATGTATTGTGGTATTTACAAAGGAGGATATATGT
>NW_013862440.1:0-334 GCF_000517525.1 Limulus polyphemus
CTGCTTTGATGTCTATATTTGGTTCCACTTCACCATCATCAACTCTTTCAATCGGCTTAACTTCAGCTTGATGGCACCTGGTTAGTTCAACCTCTCTTTTGCAGCAATGTCTGCAGTCATTTTTGCAGGGTCTTCGGCTCAGTCCATCAGCATTACCATGGGATTTTCCTTCTCTGTATTCAATATTATAATTATAATGGTCTATTTTTCCAATCCAACGTGCTAGTCGTCCCTCTGGGTTCTTTAATGATCTTAACCAGCGTAACGCAGTATGGTCTGTCCTGATGGTAAACCTTGCACCATAGAGGTAAGGATGGAAATATGTCAGACTCTT
>NW_013862441.1:0-1230 GCF_000517525.1 Limulus polyphemus
AATTTATAACCCCCATACTCATCTTTAGCGTTATTTGGTACAACAACACCACGAACACCTAGGTGTAACTCTAGTTACCGAATTTGTAACCACCATACTCATCTGTAGAGTTATTTGTTACAACAACTCCACGAATAAACTAGAGTTACACCTAGGACCGAATTTATAACCACCTAAGTGTTCATGGAGTAATTGTTCCAAGTAATCCTAAAGATGAGTATGGTGGTTATAAATTCGGTAACAAGAGTTTCACCTAGGTGTTCATGGAGTAGTTGTACCAAGTAAGGCTAAAAATGAGTATGGTGGTTATAAATTCGGTAACTAGAGTAACACCTAGGTGTTCGTGGAGTTGTTGTACCAAGTAAGGCTAACGATGAGTATGGTGATTATAAATTATGTAACTAGAGTTACATCTAGGTATTCGTGGAGTAGTTGTACGACGTAAGGCTAAAGATGAATATGGCGGTAACCAGAGTTAAAGTAGATGAGTATGGTGATTACAAATCCGGTAAATAGAGTTACACCTAGGTGTTCGTGGAGTTGTTGTACCAAATAACGCTAAAGATGAGTATGGGGGTTATAAATATAGGTATTCGTGGAGTTGTTGTTCCAAATAACGCTTAAGGTAACTAGAGTTACACCTAGATATTCGTGGAGTAGTTGTACCAAGTAAGGCTAAAGATGAATATGGTGGTTATAAATTCGGTAACTAGAGTTACACATAGGTATTCGTAGAGTTGTTGTACCAAATAACGCTACAGATGAGTATGGTGGTTACAAATTCGGTAAATAGATTTATAACCGCCATACTCATCTTTAGCCTTACATGGTACAACTACTCAATGAACACCTAGGTGTAACTCTTGTTACAGAATTTATAAGATGAGTATGGTGGTATAGCGTTAATTGGTACAACAACTCCACGAACACCTAGGTGTAACTCTAGTTACTGAATTTGTAACCACGATAGTCATTGGTAGCGTTATTTGGTACAAAAACTCCACGAACACCTAGGTGTAACTCTAGTTACCGAATTTGTAACCACTATACTCATCTGTAGCGTTATTTAGTACAACAACTCCACGAATACCCAGGTGTAACTCTAGTTACCTAATATATAACCACCATATTCATCTTTAGCCTTACTTGGTACAACCTCTCCACGAATACCTAGGTGTAACTCTAGTTACTGAATTTGTAACCACCATACTCATCTGTAGCGTTATTTGG
>NW_013862442.1:0-334 GCF_000517525.1 Limulus polyphemus
AGCAATACTGTGTACTATCAATAAAAGACACAAGATTTAACGATACTGTGTATTTTCAATAAGAAGACACAAGATTTAACGATACTGTGTACTGTCAGTAAGAAAACACAAGATTTAACAATACTGTGTACTGTCAATAAGAAGACACAAGATTTAACGACACTGTGTACTGTCAATAAGAAGACACAATATTTGACGATAATGTGTACTGTCAGTAAGAAAACACAAGATTTAGCAATAATGTGTCCTGTCAATAAGAAGACACAAGATTTAACGATACTGTGTGCTGTCAATAAGAAGACACAAGATTTAACAATACTGTGTACTGTCAATA
>NW_013862443.1:0-334 GCF_000517525.1 Limulus polyphemus
GTGTCGTTAAACATTGTGTCTTCTTATTGAGAGTACACAGTATCGTTAAATCTTGTGTCTTCTTAATGACAGTACACAGTATCGTTAAATCTTGTATCTTCTTATTGACAGTACACAGTGTCGTTAAACCTTGTGTCTTCTTATTGACAGTACACAGTATCGTTAAATCTTGTGTCTTCTTATTGACAGTACACAGTATCGTTAAATCTTGTGTCTTTTTATAGATAGTACACAGTATTCCTAATTCGTGTGTCTTCTTATTGACAGTACACAGTTTTGTTAAATCTTGTGTCTTCTTATTGACAGTACACAGTATCGTTAAATCTTGTGTGTT
>NW_013862444.1:0-494 GCF_000517525.1 Limulus polyphemus
ACATCTATTGAAAGAGAACAAAATTTCTAAGTATTTTTTCTCAATTTTTTTCTCCGTGTATTGGGAAATAACTGAACTTCCAAGTATTTTTTCTTCATCTATTCAAAAATAAGTGAAATTCCAAGTATTTTTTTCTCAATTTTTTCCTCAATCTATTGAGAGATAACTGAACTTCCACGTGTTTTTTCTTAATAGTTTCCCATCTATTGTGAGATAACATAACTTCGAAGTATTTTTTAATAATTTTTTTCCATCTATTGAGATAAGTGAACTTCCAAGTATTTTTTCAATTTTTTCCTCAATCTATTGAGAGATAACTGAACTTCCACGTGTTTTTCTTAATAGTTTCCCATCTATTGTGAGATAACATAACTTCGAAGTATTTTTTCATAATTTTTTCCATCTATTGAGATAAGTGAACTTCAAAGTATTTTTCTTATTTTTTTCTCCATCTATTGAGAGATAACTGAACTGCCAATTATTCTTCCTTATCA
>NW_013862445.1:0-335 GCF_000517525.1 Limulus polyphemus
AAAACTAGCTAGCTTCCTGTATAGTGAATTGTACCTACGTCAACTCATAATTAACTCGCTCATCTTGAACTCTCGATAAGATATTGTTTGTTTGTTTATTTTGGATTTTGCGCAAAGCTACACGAGGGCTATCTGCGCTAGCTGTACCTAATTTAGCAATGTAAGACTAGAGAGAACGTATCTAGTCATTACCACCCACCGCCAACTCTTGGGCTACTCTTTTACCAACGAATAGTGGGATTGACCGTCACATTATAACGCCCCATGGCTGAAAGGGAGAACATGTTTGGTGTTACGGGGCTTCGAAACCGCGACCCACATATTGCACCCTAACC
>NW_013862446.1:0-335 GCF_000517525.1 Limulus polyphemus
ACAATTTCGAGCAATTCATTTTTGTTATATTTTTCTAGTTGTTTGATGGATCTTGATAATCAGACATGATCAAATCCTGTTGGCACTGATAAATATAAATTCAGTTGTGGTTTAAATTCTAATTTAGATCGAATTTTGTCTCTGATTCACATCTCGGACATGAACCCCCAGTTTATTATGTTACATATTACAATTTCAAATAGCCTGAAATTGAGTTAACTGATAAATTCAAATTGAGCAGTTAAATTGTACTTTGGATTTTGTAGTTAAATAAAAGCCGATATGTAGTCAGTTTATGATACTTACCAACAAGATTGATACACACAGTTTTCTTT
>NW_013862447.1:0-335 GCF_000517525.1 Limulus polyphemus
CAGAGTGTTAAAAAATATTCAACTTGAACAAGTGTAGCTTTGTAACATCCGTACACGAGTATTATTAAAAGTGTCAGGATGTTTGTTTAACTTGTGCTCATTTGTAACATTAAGTAAACATATTGTTGCAAAATAAGCCAATTCGTATACGATGGAATATTGGGCAATTTTCTCACGTGCCATTCATTGCATGACTATTTTAAGACACTGAAAAACATCATGCATATTATAAGTTGTTTCTTTTTAGAGCAAAATGACGGACTTGTTAAAGGCTCTGGACTTTTCTCATTAGTTGACGGAACAATCAATCAAATTATCGCTGACTCTTTCTGCAA
>NW_013862448.1:0-335 GCF_000517525.1 Limulus polyphemus
TATATATATATATATATATAATAAGATTCCAAATTCATTGTTACGTCTCTGGTCGTTAGTTCATTTTCCGTAAAATTCTTTCTGAAGAAACTTTAGCGATACAAGTCCTTTCTTAAATAAAATAGGTTTATTCTTTCTCAATACAACTTTGCAATACACTTAATTTCCACGATCACGCTATAACAAACATTATAATTCACAACGAACGATTCACGTGCTCGACTCAATTGTCAGTCTCTATCTCTGTCTGCAGTTCAATTACATTGTTGCCATCACTCGTTGGCGGTCTTATATACAAGAATACCGTACATCTAGTAAACACTCGAGGCTTCGCG
>NW_013862449.1:0-351 GCF_000517525.1 Limulus polyphemus
GACACATTCATATTGGTGTTACTTTGTGCATGAATGATAGTACTTGAAGGATAACAAGTGATTAATTCTAGTCAGAGTAGAATAAAAGTAAGAATTAACTTGGCCATCAATATAGCTAATTAAATATACTTTTCTTGCATTTCTACTTATAAAGATTAGAATGTATTGTTTCATCAGTTGCTGTTAATGATATGTTTGTCCATAAACCCTGAAGTATCTTGTATACTTTGGCCAGCTTAAGAAATTTAGGTTAGTCCTAAATAAAAATTATTAGCTAGATATTCAAAATAATCTTTATAATAAAAGTAATAATGAATGACAAATCAAAATAAAAAGGTAATTACATTCAAT
>NW_013862450.1:0-335 GCF_000517525.1 Limulus polyphemus
GGATTTAGCATTTGTTTGCGTGTGCTCATGATGCACATGTGCGTCATAAATAAAACATTTTATAGATTCTGTGTTCTAGACTTGTTATTAGTGCTATTATTTAAATTGAAAATACAACAACATTGCACTAAAATTCTTATCAGTACTTGCCATAGATGATGTCAATCATCACAGCAGTTAACATGCTAACCTGCATTATTTGGAACTATCAGATTCATTGTTGCTAAAATGATAAATCATTTTTATTTGTTATTCTTTACCTCATTGTATATATATGTGTATTGTACAAGACATTTTCTCTGTATAGTATTTTTAACAATGCTATGAAGTTGATA
>NW_013862451.1:0-334 GCF_000517525.1 Limulus polyphemus
CAACAGACAGTAATATTATATTTATATAGATACAGACAACAGACAGTACTATTATATTTTCATAGATAACAGCAGCACACACTTTTCGGACTAGCGACGAAGCTAATACTTGGCTTGTGGAATTGGCGTAGTAGAAGCACAAGTTTGGGCAAATTATTGTTTCACAGTGCCATCTTCAAAAACACGTGAATGGAAAATTGATATTCATTACAATCTATTAGGTCTTCAAGAAATTAATGTCTTTTTTTTAAGATGAAAAAACCCGAACAACTTGTATATCAAAACAAAACATTTATTAAATGAAATAGTCTTCATTCTTATGGATGACGCTTTT
>NW_013862452.1:0-335 GCF_000517525.1 Limulus polyphemus
GTACTGGCATTCATATCTGGGACGTGACTTCTAACGGGACTGAATATGTCTGCATTAGGGTTTAGCTGCGGTCTATGTAAGGGGCTTGCGATTGTCTGGGGCTGATTAAGTCGATGGTCAATGTATCCTCCTAGTATAACACACAACAAATCGTTCTTTAACGTATCTAATTCGCTTTTAAATTTACTAATGTTTTCCATTTGTACTTCTTGTTTCCTTTCTTGTTCCAGTTGCCACTGCTGTAGTCTCTCTTCTTGTTTCTTTTCTCGTTCTTCTCGTTTATTTCTTTCTCCTCCAACAACTGTTGTAATCTCTCTTGTTTATTTTGCTGTTCG
>NW_013862453.1:0-335 GCF_000517525.1 Limulus polyphemus
TGTATTGTTGGCTTGTATATGACAATATAGAGGGTCTACTTTGTATTGTTGGTTTGTGTATGACAATATAGAGTGTCTACTTTGTATTGTTGGTTTGTGTATAACAATATAGAGTGTCTACGTTGTATTGTTGGTTTGTGTATGACAATCTAGAGTGTCTACTTTGTATTGATGGTTTGTATATGACAATATAGAGGGTCTACTTTGTATTGTTGGTTTGTGTATGACAATCTAGAGTGTCTACTTTGTATTGTTGGTTTGTGTATCACAATCTAGAGTGTCTACTTTGTATTGTTGGTTTGTGTATAACAATATAGAGTGTCTACTTTGTATTG
>NW_013862454.1:0-334 GCF_000517525.1 Limulus polyphemus
ACACATTATTGTTAAATTTTGTGTCTTCTTATTGAGAGTACACATTATTGTTAAATCTTGTGTCTTCTTATTGACAGTACATATTCTTAAAACTTATGTCATCTTATTGACAGTACACATTATTGTTAAATTTTGTGTCTTCTTTTTGATAGTACACAGTCTTGTTAAATATTGAGTCTTCTTATTGACAGTACAAAGTATTTTTGAATCTTGTGTCTACTTATTGACAGCACACAGTACTGTTAAATCTTGTGTCTTCTTATTGACAGTACACAGTTTTGTTAAATATTGTGTCTTCTCTTTGATAGTATACAGTATTGTTAAATATTTTCTC
>NW_013862455.1:0-333 GCF_000517525.1 Limulus polyphemus
ATAACATCTATATGGGAAAATACAGATCACAGATGTATTACATGACACAGGGAAGAGAAGATTGAGTAATTACGTACAGTTTGTGATTTTAAGTGGTTAGAAATGCTGAAACCCATATTAGGGAAGATATAACGTCTATATGGGAAAATACAGATCACAGATGTATTACATGACACAGGGAAGAGAAGATTGAGTAATTATGTACAGTTTGTGATTTTAAGTGGTTAGAAATGCTGAAAGCCATACTAGGGAAGATATAACGTCTATATGGGAAAATACAGATCACAGATGTGTTACATGACACAGGGAAGAGAAGATTGAGTAATTATGTAC
>NW_013862456.1:0-330 GCF_000517525.1 Limulus polyphemus
ATATATTCTATAAATATATTCTGTATATATTCTATAAATATATTCTATATATATATTCTATATATATCCTATAAATATATTCTATATATATATTATATAAATATATTCTATATATATATTATATATATATTCTATAAATATATTCTATATATATTTTATAAATATATTCTATATATATATTCTATTAATATATTCTATAAATATATTCTATATATATTTTATAAATGTATTCTATATATATTCTATAAATATATTCTATATATATATTCTATAAATATATTCTATATATATTCTATAAATATATTCTATATATATTCTATATATATTCTA
>NW_013862457.1:0-335 GCF_000517525.1 Limulus polyphemus
GGCTGAAAGGGCGAGCATGTTTGGTGTGACGGGGATTCGAACCCACGACCCTCAGATTACGAGTCGAGTGCCCTAACCACCTGGCCAAGTTTGGTGAAAACTGTAAATATTTCACGATAATGGTATAATTACTTCCTTATATCGAATAACTTTAGATTTCAGTAAAAAGAAGATGGTAATATTTTGTTTTAAAGCTCATATAATATATATTGAGTCGTCAAGAAATTAATGTCGCTTTTTTTAGATGAGAAAACCCGAACAACTTATATATCAAAACAAAACATTTATCAAATGAAATAGTCCCCATTCTTATCGATGATGCTTTTCCATTTTTA
>NW_013862458.1:0-1093 GCF_000517525.1 Limulus polyphemus
AAAAATGTCAGCGATACAAGTCCTTTCTTAAATAAAACTAGTTTATTCTTCCTCAATACAATTTTGCAATACACAGAATTTCCATAGTCACTTTAACTTAAACACACGCTATAATTCACAATGATTTACTCACTTTACATACGGCTTGACTCGATTATCTGTCTCTATCTCCCTGTCTGCTATTCAGTTATATATGCCGTCACTTCTTGCCTTCTTATATATAAGAAATAGAGGGCGTCTAGCAAACACTCGAGCCTTCTCAAGCGTTCTAGATACTCATTATGTGTTACCAGGATCACGTGAATTCCGCTGTCGTAACAATGTACTGTTGAATAAATGTAATGTGTGTGAAGATAGTGAGTAATTGAACTGCAGTCACAGGGTATTGTTGAAGTTAACGTTCGTTCGTTATAGTGTTTGTTTTAGCGCGAATATTGAAATTAAGTGTATCGGTAAAGTTATATTCGGAAAGAATAAACCAGTTTTATTAAGAAAGGACTTGTGTCGCTTAAGTTTCGTCGGAACGAAGTTACGGAAAATCAATTAACAAACGGAGACGTAACAATATACTTTTACTGGTTTATATTTTAATTTTGAAAGCTTTATTCTAAATCGCTTTTAAATGAATTTAATACATATTGTTGCGTCATCGAGGTCACGTGACTGGTGTGGCGCCCTCTAGTTTCTAGAACTATCTTGTTCCTTCATGAATGCTCTAGTATTTACTAGATAGGGTAGTCTGGTATATATAAGAGGGGGACAACGTGACGCGGTAATGTTTTTGGTTATAGTATTTAACTTCCAACTTTTGTTTCTAATCTTAATGTAAAAAAAGAAAGTTTTGAATTTTCTTACTCATATCCTGTTAATTTAATATATACGTGTTGTTGGTTGATTATTTAAATGTTCTTTTACTGGGTTTCGTTACTTTAACAAATCCACAAAAAAAATGTACAAAAGAAAAACCATACAAGTTAATACATAGTTACTTTATAATAATAGTTGAAATTCCACATTTTGATGATAATCATTCATATTTTCAGCAACAATGGTGAAACATACTGATTTATGGTTAGTCATGGGAAGTTTAAAG
>NW_013862459.1:0-335 GCF_000517525.1 Limulus polyphemus
GCGATAACAGACTGAGAACCACGAAACCTCGAATTCAGATACAGTTACCCAAATGTGTGGCTTTGTGCTAAAACAAACAAACATTTTGTACTACATAGTTGTGCTACCTTATATCAGAATATATTAACAATCTTTTCTATACATCACAGTGTGACGTATCACACCTTATACCACACGTATATATTTTCTTCTCTCTTTAGGATTAATGTTTTCTCTGGAGTTTCTGTTTCTATACGTATGGGCCCGCAATGGCTAGGTGGTTAGGGCGCTTGACTCGCAATCTGAAGGTCGCGGGTTCGAATCCCCGTCCTACCAAACATGCTCGCCCTTTCAGC
>NW_013862460.1:0-335 GCF_000517525.1 Limulus polyphemus
AATCAATATGGGAAGCAACAGTGTTGCCCAGACTTAATGTTGGTCTTTGTTAGATAATCAAGATGGGAAGGATAGTGTTGCCCAAGGTTAATGTTCATCTTTGTTAGATAATCAAGATGGAAAGGATAGTGTTGCCCAGGCTTAATGTTGGTCTTTGTTGGATAATCAATATGGGAAGCAACAGTGTTGCCCAGGCTTAATGTTGGTCTTTGTTAGATAATCAAGATGGAAAGGATAGTGTTGCCCACGCTCAATGTTCATCTTTGTTAGATAATCAAGATGGGAAGGATAGTGTTGCCCAAGCTCAATGTTGGTTTTTGTTAGATAATCAAGAT
>NW_013862461.1:0-334 GCF_000517525.1 Limulus polyphemus
AAGATTGTAAGAAGGAAAAATATAAAATTATTTTGTGGTACTAGTAGTATTACGTACAAATCACACAAGTTTTTCATTCTAAATACTGAATCATATTATTATTATTATTATGAACTAAATATAAAATTATGCTAAATTATTGAGCTTAAAACTACAATTTTAAATTCAAAAGAATATAAAAAATCACAAACTCTTTCAGTTCAAAGTCCTAAGTCTAATTCATGTAATAACTTTGCACTCGCCATTTGGTAACTCTTAACCCTAACAATCGTGGATCAACTTCTTTCCTAAAAAATATATCTATTTTAAGTTAATTTTTCAATATAATGATTAA
>NW_013862462.1:0-327 GCF_000517525.1 Limulus polyphemus
AAAGTCACAGAAATGATAATATGAAGCTAGAATTTCGTCTGTAAATACGCAAGTACGCAACAAACGTTCCAAAAAAAATTCGAGAAGATTCGTCCAAAATGAACGAAGTATTGGTACAAAACGAAAAACCTGCTATAACTCCTTTAAAACGCATAGTAGGAAGGTGAAACTTCGCAAGATACTGTGGAACGAAGTAGTGAATCTACAAATCAAATTTGGTTAAGATCTGTCAATCTAGAACCCTTTGATAGCAAGAAATCTATAACAGAGCAATATCAAAAAGCTTCACTGCAGTACAATAAACTTTCAGAAAGCCAATAGAATAGT
>NW_013862463.1:0-334 GCF_000517525.1 Limulus polyphemus
GGATTCGAACCCGCGACCCTCAGATTGTGAGTCGAGCGCCTTATCCACCTGGCCATACCGGGCCAAAATATGTAACAGTAAGGTTTGTAGTTCATTAAAACAGTCATAAGCGGTCGTTGAGTTCCGTTTGAGGTCGTTAGTTCCAACATGAAGAGTTGGGTATTTTACAGTCTGTGGCAGTAAAGATATACAGTCTAAAAGGTCAAGTGAAGTGGCTCCACTAATGGATTTAATTAAAACATGTTGGTCTTTAACGTAAGAAATGTGTTGATACAGATATTTAATAATAGAATCTCCAAAAATGGCAATGGAAGGTGAAAGAAGAGGTAACTTA
>NW_013862464.1:0-332 GCF_000517525.1 Limulus polyphemus
TATCACCCAAATACAGAGTCATTTCAAAGTTATTATCCGCATGCAGATTCAATCCAAAATAACTTTAACAAATTTCTGATTCTTGTGAACCAGACTGCTCCCTCAGATAAACAGAGTTACCTATCTAGAATTGAGTTATTCTTTCCACATTATTTTTATGATCAGAGTCCCCATATACCTTAAGTTTTCAGAAATTCTATTTGTTAAGACTACTCTTATTCGGATTTTTGTCAACAAAAACATCCACATCATGACTCAAAGAAGACATCACAAGAACCTCACACAGTCAATGACGATCACTTAAAAGTAATTCTATCTTTGTAAATGTAAAA
>NW_013862465.1:0-900 GCF_000517525.1 Limulus polyphemus
CTATCAATAACAAGCCACAAGATTTAACGATTATGTGTACTGTAAATAAGAAGACACAAGATTTAAAAATACTGTGTACTGTCAATAAGAAGACACAAGATTTAACAATACTATGTACTAACATAAAGAAGACAAGATTTAACAATACTGTGTACTATCACTAACAAGCCACAAGATTTAACGATACTATTGACAGTACACGTGTCTTTTTATTGATAGTACACAGTATCGTTAAATCATGTGTCTTCTTATTGACAGTACACAGCATTGTTAAAACTTGTTTCTGTTTAGTACACAGTATTGTTAAATATTTTGTCTTCTTATTGACAGTACACAGTTTCGTTAAATCTTTTTGCTTGTTATTGATAGTACACAGTATCGTTAAATCTTATGGCTTATTATTTATAGTACACAGTATCGTTAAATATTGTGTCTTCTTATTGACAGTACACAGCATTGTTAAAACTTGTGTCTTTTTATTGATAGTACACAGTATCGTTAAATCATGTGTCTTCTTATTGACAGTACACAGCATTGTTAAAACTTCTGTCTTTTTATTAACAGTACACAGTATCATTAAATCTTTTGTCTTCTTTTTGACAGTACACAGCATTGTTAAAACTTCTTGTGTCTTCTTATTGACATAGTACACAGTATCGTTAAATTCTTGTGGTTGTTATTGATAGTATACAGTATCTTAAATCTTATGGCTTGTTATTGTTTAACGAAACTGTGTACTGTCAATAAGAAGACAAAATATTTAACAATGCTGTGTACTGTCAAAAAAAGAAGAGACAGAATTTCACAATACTGTTCACTGTCGATGAGAAGACACATGATTTAACGATACTGTGTACTATCAATACAAAGACACAAGTTTTAACAATGCTGTGTACTGTG
>NW_013862466.1:0-335 GCF_000517525.1 Limulus polyphemus
TCCATTATGTGACCTGCATAGATCTAGGTTTATTGTATTACCAGATTAATTTACTCCATTATGTGACCTGCATAGATCTAGGTTTATTACATTACCAGTTTAATTTACTCCATTACGTGACCTGCATAAATCTAGGTTTATTATATTGCCAGTTTAATTTACTCCATTACGTGAACTGCATAGATCTAGGTTTATTATATTACCAGTTTAATTTACTCCATTATGTGACCTGCATAGATCTAGGTTTATTATATTACCAGTTTAATTTACTCCATTATGTGACCTGCATAGATCTAGGTTTATTGTATTACCAGATTAATTTACTCCATTATGTG
>NW_013862467.1:0-335 GCF_000517525.1 Limulus polyphemus
GAGTATTGTGGTGTGTTAGACACATTTAGAATATAAGTATTGTGTTGTTAGCCACGTTTAAATAATTAGTATTGTGGTGTGTTAGACACTCTTAGAGGATGAGTATTATGGTGTGTTAGACACGTTTAGAGGATGAGTATTGTTGTGTGTTAGACACGTTTAGAGGATGAGTATTGTGGTGTAATAGACACGTTTTGAGGATGAGTATTGTAGTGTTTTAGACACGTTTAGAGGATGAGTATTGTGGTATGTTAAACACGTTTAGAGAATGAGTATTGTAGTGTTTTAGACACGTTTAGAGGATGAGTATTGTGGTATGTTAGACACGTTTAGAG
>NW_013862468.1:0-335 GCF_000517525.1 Limulus polyphemus
TATGGTGCAGGGCAGCTTCCAGTTGTATATCTTAACAATAAAACTAGATGGTGCAGGGCAGCTTCCAGTTGTATATCTTAACAATAAAACTAGATGGTGCAGGGCAGCTTGCACTTGTATATCTAACTAAAACTACAGAGTGAAGGTCAACTCTGAGTTATGTATTTTAACTATAAACCTGCAGAGTAAAGGTCAACTTTGAGTTATATATTTTAACTATAAACTTGCAGAGTGAAGGTCAACTTTCAGTTGTATATCCTAACTATAAAACCACAGAGTGAAGGTCAACTGTCAGTTATATATTTTAACTATAAACCTGCAGAGTGAAGGTCAAC
>NW_013862469.1:0-332 GCF_000517525.1 Limulus polyphemus
CCAATAAAAGAATCGAGATTACATATACAAATGTGGTGAAAACCCGTTCTCTTATCATGTTTCATTATAGTTTAATATTACTCACATTGCAATAGGAATATTTTTCAGTCCTCCTGTGGGAGAGCAGTAAGTTTACGGACTTTACAATGCTTAAATCCGGGGTTCGATTCCCGCAGTTGACTCAACAGATGGCCCAATGTGACCTGCTGTACCGTACATCAGCCTACACTCTTACATACTAAAAACAACAACAATCACTAAAATTACCTACACTCTCACATACTAAAAAACAACAACCAATAAAATTACCTACACTCTCACATACTAAAAAC
>NW_013862470.1:0-335 GCF_000517525.1 Limulus polyphemus
ACTTGGACAAACGTCTCACCTAGTTTGATACAACCAGTGTTATTACCAACAACATATAGGACAACACTTGGCCAAACGTCTCACCTAGTTTGACACAACCAGTGTTATTACCAACAACATATAGGACAACACTTGGCCAAACGTCTCACCTAGTTTGACACAAGCATTATTAGCAACAACATACAAGACAACACTTGGACAAACGTCTCACCTCGTTTGACACAAGCATTATTAGCAACAACATACAAGACAACACTTGGACAAACGTCTCACCTAGTTTGATGCGACAAGAGTTATTAGCAACAACATACAAGACAACACTTGGACAAACGTCT
>NW_013862471.1:0-335 GCF_000517525.1 Limulus polyphemus
TAACACGATACATCATACAAGAAAGAATAGTTAATAATAGATAATTTGGTGTCCATTAACTCAATAAATAATACTAGACACCATACAAGAAAGAATAGTTAATAATAGACGATTTGGTGTCCATTAACTCAATAAATAATACTAGACACCATACAAGAAAGAATAGTTAATAATAGACGATTTGGTGTTCATTAACTGAATGAATAATATTAGACATCATACAAGAAAGAATAGTTAATAATAGACGACTTGGTGTTCATTAACTCAACAAATGAGATGTCTTATAAAAAGAATAGTTACTAATAGATGACTTGGTGTTCATTAACTGAATATAT
>NW_013862472.1:0-336 GCF_000517525.1 Limulus polyphemus
AACTCAATAATTGAAAGACAGGACCAAAGTTTGTCTTTGTTTTCATATTGGGTACATTATACAATAAGTTATCTCAAATCTCAGAATGAACTATTGTTACAGGGTTGTAAAATCGTCACTAAACTCAATAATTGAAAGACAGGACCAAAGTTTGTCTTTTTTTCATATTGAGTACATTATGCAATAAGTTATCTCAAATCTCAAAATGAACTACAATTCCTTGCCGCTTTCTAGTAAGAAGCTTATGTTACGCTTATGACCTTTTATTTTTAAAGTTAATTCCATTCTTCGGAAAGTGATTTACTTATAAATGGTATTCACCATCAATTTAATACG
>NW_013862473.1:0-334 GCF_000517525.1 Limulus polyphemus
GGGCATGTGACATAACAAGTAGGACGTCTGACATAACAAGTAGGACGTGTGAAATAACTAGTGGGACGTTTGAGATAACAAGTATGGCGTGTGATATATCTAGTGGAACATGTGAGATAACAAGTAGGACGTGTAAGATAACAAATTGGGCGTGTGAGGTAATAAGTAGAATGTGTGAGATAAAAAGTGGGGCATGTGACATAACAAGTAGGACGTCTGACATAACAAGTGGTACGTGTGACATAACAAGTAGGACGTGTAAGTTAATAAGTGGGGCGTGTGACATAACAAGTAGGACGTGTATGGTAACAAGTGGAACATTTGTGATAACAAG
>NW_013862474.1:0-334 GCF_000517525.1 Limulus polyphemus
GTTATATGAATCTCTCGTTTATGAATGACTGTTAGAGCATGTTTAAACAATAGTAGTGTTATATGAATCTCTCTTGTTTATGAATGACTGTTAGAGCATGTTTAAACAATAGTAGTGTTATATGAATCTCTCTTGTTTATGGATGACTGTTAGACCATGTTTAAACAATACTAGTGTTATATGAATCTCTTGTTTATGAATGACTGTTAGAGCATGTTTAAACAATAGTAGTGTTATATGAATCTCTCTTGTTTATGAATGACTGTTAGAGCATGTTTAAACAATAGTAGTGTTATATGAATCTCTCTTGTTTATGGATGACTGTTAGACCATG
>NW_013862475.1:0-335 GCF_000517525.1 Limulus polyphemus
TTTGTTTCCCCTTAATGTATTTAAAGAAATCCTTACTGTCAATTTTTACATTTTCAGCCAACTTTTTCTCATACATCATTTTTGATGTTCTAATGTCCTGTTTCTCCAACTTTCTTGATCTTCTACAATCTTCTAAGTCTCCTGTCATACCAGTCAATTTAAATTTCTTATGCTTTTTTAAATTTTTTTCTTAAATTCTTTGTGAGCCAACCTGGTTTTTTACTTGTAGCTACCCTTTTCTTTCTATTAGGAATATGCTTACATTGAATATTTAAAAATATATCTTTAAAACTTTTCCACATCTGCTCAGTGTTTCCAAATAACTCAGCTGCCCA
>NW_013862476.1:0-335 GCF_000517525.1 Limulus polyphemus
CAATACAAACATTAATCACTAACAATACAGTTATTAATAACTAACAATACAAACATTAATAACTAACAACACAATTATTAATAACTAACAATACAAACATTAATCACTAACAACACAATTATTAATAACTAACAATACAAACATTAATAACTAACAACATAAACATTAATAACTAACAACACAAACATTAATAACTAACAACACAAACATTAATAACTAACAACACAAATATTAATAACTAGCAACACAAACATTAATCACTAACAACACAATTATTAATAACTAACAATACAAACATTAATAACTAACAATACAAACATTAATAACTAACAACA
>NW_013862477.1:0-335 GCF_000517525.1 Limulus polyphemus
ACATACAGCATGACATAAAAAAAATCAATATTCAGGTGTGTTTTTTTTCTATATTTACTTTTAAATTAAGAAATCAAATACTATATAATACCAAAATTTGAATTATAATCTACAGTTTGATACCAAACTTATTGATATAAATTCATAAAATAGTAGTTCAATATCATTTTGAATGCAAGTCAACAAACACGATGACATGGCCTTTGACCCATGTGGAAAGGGTTAAAATAAATAAACCTTCTGCTTCAAAGAGATTTTGCATTATTAACTACAATATAATACATACTTGTGAAAAATAACATAATTTTACTTAAAATAATTTTATATTATACCTT
>NW_013862478.1:0-335 GCF_000517525.1 Limulus polyphemus
TTATACTAGACAAATTCTTCTTTAGTAACTTTGAACAGTTTAAATCGTTATCCTACACAAATTCTTCTATAGTAACTTGGAACAGTTTTAAATCGTTATACTAGACAAATTCTTCTATAGTAACTTTGAACAGTTTAAATCGTTACACTAGACAAATTCTTCTATAGTAACTTTGGACAGTTTAAATCGTTACACTAGACAAATTCTTCTATAGTAACTTGGAACAGTTTAAATCGTTATACTAAACAAATTCTTCTATAGTAACTTTGAACAGTTTAAATCGTTACACTAGACAAATTCTTCTACAGTGACTTTGGAAAGTTTAAATCGTTACA
>NW_013862479.1:0-335 GCF_000517525.1 Limulus polyphemus
GATTTTTTTATTAATATGAATAGAGCTTAGTTTCGAAATAAAATACTCGTTACTTTTGGATCAACATTTAGCCGAAGGTTAATAACTAAATTTACTTTTTACATGTACTTTTACACTTTTATAATACTGTCGATAAGCAAGGACGGATTTGTTTTATTTACTGTTTCTCGCTATTGAAAGTAAAGGTTCACGCTGGAGGGTCCGATCCAATCTTGATAGGTATTTAGGTTTAATAACTCAGGGGTGGTCAGAAATTAAAGTTATTTCCCCTCGTCCCTTTCTTGGTTTGTTGGTAATTTTAGTGGTTGTTGTAGTAAAAGTTGTGGCTTCACTGT
>NW_013862480.1:0-331 GCF_000517525.1 Limulus polyphemus
CACGGCTCCAAAGCGCGGAGCGCGGTTTTTTTTTTTCTTTCGGTAATGAAACCTTGGATTCACAGTACGACACGCTATCCACTAGACCGCGCTCGGCCTGCCACCTATATACTTATGATATAAACTTAAAACCAAAAATCACAATGGCAAAAGTATCAACAGATAATTTGTGACTGACACGATTCTTAGATGTTTTTGTTTAAGCTATTAATAACTGATTATAAGTACTGTATGTATATCACAATCCTGTATCTTAGTGTTGTAGTTTTGTTTAACTACACGTTTCTAATAAACTGAAAACGTATCATTTACTACAATCACTCCAGCGTGC
>NW_013862481.1:0-335 GCF_000517525.1 Limulus polyphemus
ATGCACTTCAGAACAGCTTGCAGTCAACGTGCCCTGAGGAGGTGTATCTCAAAGCAGCTTGCAGTCAATGTGCCCTAAGGAGATGCATCTCAAAGCAGCTTGCAGTCAACGTGCCCTAAGGAGATGCATCTCAAAGCAGCTGCAGTAAACATGCCCTGAGGAGGTGTATCTGAAAGGAGCTTGCAGTCAACGTGCCCTAAGGAGATGCATCTCAAAGCAGCTTGCAGTCAATGTGCCCTAAGGAGATGCATCTCAAAGCAGCTTGCAGTCAATGTGCCCTAAGGAGATGCATCTCAAAGCAGCTTGCAGTCAATGTGCCCTAAGGAGATGCATCT
>NW_013862482.1:0-335 GCF_000517525.1 Limulus polyphemus
GGTAGGTAGCGAAGTAGTTTTGTTTTGTATAATATGTAACATTGTTTTTGTACGGGTAGTTAGTGAGGTAATTTTGTATTAGGGAATATGTAACATTGTTTTTGTACGGGTAGCTAACGAGGTAATTTTGTATTAGGGAATATGTAACATTGTTTTTGTACGGGTAGCTAACGAGGTAATTTTGTTTTGTATAATATGTAACATTGTTTTTGTACGGGGGTTAGTGAGTTAGTTTTGTATTAGGGAATATGTAACATTGTTTTTGTACGGGTAGGTAGCGAAGTAGTTTTGTTTTGTATAATATGTAACATTGTTTTTGTACGGGTAGTTAGTGA
>NW_013862483.1:0-335 GCF_000517525.1 Limulus polyphemus
GTATTATATATTGTTAAAACTTACAAGCGGAAATGTCTGGACCATTGTTTCGGTATTATATATTGTTAAAACTTACAAGCGGAAATGTCTGGACCATTGTTTCGGTATTATATATTGTTAAAACTTACAAGCGGAAATGTTTGGACTATTGTTTTGGTATTATATATTGTTAAAACTTACAAGCGGAAATGTTTGGACTATTGTTTCGGTATTATATATTGTTAAAACTTACAAGCGGAAATGTTTGGACTATTGTTTTGGTATTATATATTGTTAAAACTTACAAGCGGAAATGTTTGGACTATTGTTTCGGTATTATATATTGTTAAAACTTA
>NW_013862484.1:0-335 GCF_000517525.1 Limulus polyphemus
GGGATAAAGATTGAAGAGTTTAAATGGTCTGTAAGCTATATAGAGAAATAAGGATTGAAGGGTTTGTGGACTTTCTATATAAACTGCGGAGAGGGATAAAAATTGAAGAGTTTTAATGGTCTGTAAGCTATATAGAGAGATAAGGATTGAAGGGTTTGTAGACTTTCTATATAAACTTCGGAGAGGGATAAAGATTGAAGAGTTTAAATGGTCTGTAAGCTATATAGAGAGATAAGGATTGAAGGGTTTGTAGACTTTCTATATAAACTGCGGAGAGGGATAAAAATTGAAGAGTTTTAATGGCCTGTAAGCTATATAGAGAGATAAAGATTGAA
>NW_013862485.1:0-332 GCF_000517525.1 Limulus polyphemus
GTTTCTATCAGAGGTTGAATTTTTAATTGTTGGATATGGACTGAAGAGTTTTGTTCCAGTTTCATCAGGGTTGAATTTTTAATTGTTGGATATGGACTGAATACTTTTGTTTCAGTTTCATCAGAGTTTAATTTTTAATTGTTGGATATGGACTGAATAGTTTTGTTCCAGTTTCATCAGAGTTGAATTTTTAATTGTTGGATATGGACTGAAGAGTTTTGTTCCAGTTTCATCAGAGTTGATTTTTTAACATTGGATATCGACTGAAGAGTTTTGTTCCAGTTTCATCAGAGTTGAATTTTTAATGTTGGATATGGACTGAAGAGTTTTGT
>NW_013862486.1:0-335 GCF_000517525.1 Limulus polyphemus
CTAATAACATGCAAAAAGTAGAAAAATTCACTTACTTCTAAAAATTTTCCTAGTTTTCTACCTACGCGACAAATGTCGTTACAAATTCATCCAAGGTAGTCGTTAACTTTCCCATGGGAATGATGTTGCTATTCCGAGTGAAATTGACGGTTATCTGTTCAGAACACAATGTTATACAATACGGCATTTGATAGATGAAAATCTTGACTTTCTATTGGTTATAGGTAATATATAATAAAATGTAAGAGAGAACTATCAACGAATTGTGAAAGAGAGGATGTGGCAAGTGGGCGTGGCAGGAGGGGGTCTGATTTTCTAATCAATAGCTTTGTAAC
>NW_013862487.1:0-336 GCF_000517525.1 Limulus polyphemus
CATCTATTAAACATCAGATGAGATCGAAGTGTTTTTGTTTTATTTACAACAAGCATGTTTTAGTGAAAGGCAGAACTTCCAGAAAGTTTCGATATAATTTCATCTATTAAACATCAGATGAGATCGAAGTGTTTTTGTTTTGTTTACAACAAGCATGTTTTAGTAAAGGCAGAACTTCCAGAAAGTTTAGATATAATTTCATCTATTAAACATGAGATGAGATAGAAGTGTTTTTGTTTTATTTACAACAAGCATGTTTTAGTGAAAGGCAGAACTTCCAAAAAGTTTAGATATAATTTCATCTATTAAACATCAGATGAGATAGAAGTGTTTTTG
>NW_013862488.1:0-335 GCF_000517525.1 Limulus polyphemus
GTATTAGTTATTTGTACCATCAGTTGAATGAAGAACTGATGTAATCGTGTGAACTGGATTAAATAAGTGAAGTGTAAGTATTAGTTATTTATACCATCAGTTGCATGAAGAACTGATTTAATGGTGTGAACTGGATTAAATAAGTGAAGTGTAAGTATTAGCTATTTATACCATCAGTTGAATGAAGAACTGATGTAATGGTGTGAACTGGATTAAATAAGTGAAGTGTAAGTATTAGTTATTTGTACCATCAGTTGAATGAAGAACTGATGTAATGGTGTGAACTGGATTAAATAAGTGAAGTGTAAGTATTAGTTATTTATACCATCAGTTGC
>NW_013862489.1:0-334 GCF_000517525.1 Limulus polyphemus
ATATTTGATTCGATATTTATTATTTGACAACTGGTTTAACACTCACTATTGTTGTGATATTTGATTCAATATTTACTATATGACAACTGGTTTAACATTCACTATTGTTGTGATATTTGATTCGATATTTACTATTTGACAACTGGTTTAACATTCACTATTGTTGTGATATTTGATTCAATATTTACTATTTGACAACTGGTTTAACATTCACTATTGTTGTGATATTTGATTCGATATTTATTATTTGACAACTGGTTTAACACTCACTATTGTTGTAATATTTGATTCGATATTTACTATTTGACAACTGGTTCAACATTCACTGTTGTTG
>NW_013862490.1:0-335 GCF_000517525.1 Limulus polyphemus
CCTCAACCAAGACCGGTGCAGAATGCTGACATTTACTTAATCATTCAGATGTATGAATAATAACAATAATACACCAACACAATAAATTTACAGAAATGAACTATGTACATAATAAATAAATATCTGGACAATATCTATGTATATGATATGAAATAATATTACATGAAGATGTTTAATAAACAGAAAGACACAATCCAGCAATTATTTTTATCTCAACATTTCACCTAAAGGACTGATCAAGAAGTAAACACCCTGAGACCAGTTTTAACAAAACAAACATATCTATACTCAAGTGTACATTACTCTATCATCTTACAGGAAAACATCAGAGAATG
>NW_013862491.1:0-335 GCF_000517525.1 Limulus polyphemus
GGTCAGTTTACAACGTTCGTAGATATTTCTTACTGTAAGTTATTTAAACCAGTAAACAGAATCAGTTTACAACGTTTTGGATATTTCTAATTGTAAATAGTTTTAAACCAGTAACAGGATCAGTTTACAATGTTGTGGATATTTCTAATTGTAAATGTTTAAACCAGCAACAGGGTCAGTTTACAACGTTGTAGATATTTCTTACTGTAAGTTATTTAAACCAGAAACAGAATCAGTTTACAACGTTTTGGATATTTCTAATTGTAAATGTTTTAAACCAGTAACAGGATCAGTTTACAATGTTGTGGATATTTCTAATTGTAAATGTTTAAAAC
>NW_013862492.1:0-334 GCF_000517525.1 Limulus polyphemus
GGAAGTTTCTTCTGTCGTCCGAGATGCTTTAATTGTTTTAGTTAATGAAAAGAAAGTGTAAATAGCGGAAGTTTCTTTTGTCGTGCGAGATGCTTTAATTTTGTGGTTAATGAAAATGAAATGTAAATAGCGGAAGTTTCTTCTGTCGTGCGAGATGCTTTAATTTTGTAGTTAATGAAAAGAAAGTGTAAATAGCGGAAGTTTCTTCTGTCGTGCGAGATGCTTTAATTGTTGTGGTCAATGAAAAGAAAGTGTAAATAGCGGGAGTTTCTTCTGTCGTGCGAGATGCTTTAATTTTGTGGTTAATGAAAATGAAATGAAAAACGGAAGTTTC
>NW_013862493.1:0-333 GCF_000517525.1 Limulus polyphemus
CAGTTCTATAGGATGTTTCATGTTATCGAAAGCAGTAAAACCGAACTCTTCCCTAGTTCTTGCAGATGTATAGGATGTTTCATGTTATCGAAAGTAGTTAAACCGAACTCTTCCCTAGTTCTTGCAGTTCTATAGGATGTTTCATGTTATCGAAAGCAGTAAAACCGAACTCTTCCCTAGTTCTTGCAGTTCTATAGGATGTTTCATGTTATCGGAAGTAGTTAAACCGAACTCTTCCCTAGTTCTTGCAGTTCTATAGGATGTTTCATGTTATCGAAAGCAGTAAAACCGAACTCTTCCCTAGTTCTTGCAGATCTATAGGATTTTCATGTT
>NW_013862494.1:0-335 GCF_000517525.1 Limulus polyphemus
CGACCCACTGCCTCAAAGACACACTTCATACCCATGGGTCGTGGGTATCTTGTAGGAGTGATGAAGAAATACCACTCTTTGAGCAGATAAGAGTTTGTAGCAGATGCTTGATATAGTCCTTGAAACCAAGTTGATGTTTACCAGTGACCCACTTATTTCTGAAGTTTGGGTTGACTCCTTATCCTTCATTTAACTGCTACTGCATTTATATATATATATATATATATATTTAGAAGTTGAAGTGCAAAGTGTATTACGTGAACAAGTAATACGAGCATTATTCCTGGAATTACAAGTATATATGTATATATACACATTTACTAGTAGATGAACAT
>NW_013862495.1:0-335 GCF_000517525.1 Limulus polyphemus
TAAGAAGACACAAGATTTAACGGTACTGTGTACGTCAGTAAGAAGACACAAGATTTAACGATACTGTGTATTGTCAATAAGAAGACACAAGATTTAACGATACTGTGTACTGTCAATAAGAAGACACAAGGTTCAAAGATACTGTGTACTGTCAGTAAGAAGACAAAAGATTTAACGATACTATGTACTCTCAATAAGAAGACACACGATTTAGCAATAATGTGTACTATCTATAAAAAGACACAAGATTTAACGATACTGTGTACTGTCAATAAGAAGACACAAGATTTGACGATACTGTCTACTGTCAATAAGAAGACACAAGATTTAACGAT
>NW_013862496.1:0-336 GCF_000517525.1 Limulus polyphemus
TTTCTCTTCTCGTTCTTCTTGTTTATTTTCTCGTTCTTCTTGTTTCTTTTCTTTTTCCTCTAACAACTGTTGTAATTTCTCTTATTGTTTCTGTATTGCTGCCATCAAATCTGCTAAGCTGTAGTTTGATTTTCCGTCTCTCGTTTCCATTTTTCTTTTTTTTTCTATCCCACTCTCTGACACCAATTTGTTACGTCTCCGTTTGTTAATTAACTTCCCGTAACTTCGTTCCGACGAAACTTTAGCGACAGAAGTATTTACTTAATAAAACTGGTTTATTCTTTCCGAATACAACTTTACCGATACACTTAACTTCAACAATCGCGCTAAACAAAC
>NW_013862497.1:0-334 GCF_000517525.1 Limulus polyphemus
AATTTCAAGTAAAAGCAAAACGTTTGTCACACCCCAACACCAGGAAAACAAAATGTGGATGTCAATGTGAATGTGGTGCCATCTGGCAATGATAAAATAATAGTATATTATGATGATGATGATAAAAATGAAAACACGTATTTTTGTTTCAAGTAAACTATAAAACTTCGTATCACAGAAACAAAGAAACGAGATTATCTGGAAAAATTCCTGACAACAAAGTTAACAGTTTTCAATGCACTCATAAATTAGTTTTGTGGTTTCTTTAGTTTCATCATTGGCCATGCATATGAATAATGTTTTCTTGTTTTTCATTTAAATAAATATAACGTTA
>NW_013862498.1:0-334 GCF_000517525.1 Limulus polyphemus
CTCGGGCTGATCACACACACTGTCATTATTCCTTTTACTTTAAAAACGGTAACGTTACAAACGTCTTCACACCTAAATAACTCAGGCTGATCACACACTGTCATTATTCCTTTTACTTTAAAAACGGTAACGTTACAAACGTCTTCACACCTAAATAACTCGGGCTGATCACACACACTGTCATTATTCCTTTTACTTTAAAAACGGTAACATTACAAATGTCTTCACACCTAAATAACTCGAGCTGATCACACACTGTCATTAGTCCTTTTACTTTAAAAACGGTAACATCACAAATGTCTTCACACCTAAATAACTCGAGCTGATCACACAC
>NW_013862499.1:0-335 GCF_000517525.1 Limulus polyphemus
GACAACAATACAACCTATAACATAGAGGCAGACACAACCGACAATAATACAACCTGTAACATAGTGGCAGAAACAACCGACAATAATACAACCTATAACATAGAGGCAGAAACAACCGACAACAATACAACCTGTAACATAAAGGCAGAAACAACTGACAATAATACAACCTATAACATAAAGGCAGAAACAACCGACAATAATACAACCTGTAACATAGAGGCAGACACAACCGACAATAATACAACCTGTAACATAATGGCAGAAACAACCGACAATAATACAACCTGTAACATAGTGGCAGAAACAACCGACAATAATACAACCTGTAACAT
>NW_013862500.1:0-434 GCF_000517525.1 Limulus polyphemus
AGTGAGAAGCTAACTGCTTTCCCTCTAGTCTATTATTACAGACAAGAATAGCCCAAGAGTTTGCAGTGAGGAGCTAACTGCTTTCCCTCTAGTCTATTATTACAGACAAGAATAGCCCAAGAGTTTACAGAGGGGAGTAGCTGCTTTCCCTCTAGTCTATTATTTCAAAATTAGGAAAAGAAGTATATGCAAATAGATATTGTATATTTTAGATAAATAATAAACAGTATTACAAAACTGCTGGATCCATAACAGAGTATACAAAATTGAGTTCGCTTTTTATTTCAGCACGATTGATAGATGTATAAAAATATAGCATCAAGAGGTTGTTTGTCACTTTGTGGTATAAATGGATCTAGAAAATACTGTAGAGGAGGTCACTTTTTACTTTGTGATATTAATTGATCTAAAAATACAGTATAAGGAGGTCACTA
>NW_013862501.1:0-335 GCF_000517525.1 Limulus polyphemus
ATATATATATATATATATATATATATATATTGTTAGTAGTGATTATTTTCAAACAATTGTTTCTAATTCGTTTTATTTTTCAAATACAACTAGTGATGATATAATAAAACAATTATTAGTAAAAGGGATATTAAAAAAAAGATTCTGGTATAGATAAAATATCTTTAAAGACATATAAATTACTGTAATAATTCCTTCTTTGACACACTAGTTAAACTGTTAAAGATATGGAAAGATATCAAGAATATTTACCCAATAAAATATGGTTTTTGAAAAGGTGAAAGTACAATTATGGTTTGAAAGATTTGTCAGAAAAATCTTTGGATAAAAGCAAG
>NW_013862502.1:0-334 GCF_000517525.1 Limulus polyphemus
AGAACGAAGTTACGGAAAGTTAATTAACAAACGGAGACGTAACAAATTGGTGTCAGAAGTGGGATAGAAAAAAAAAAGAAGAAAAATGGAAACGAGAGGCGGAAAATCAAACTACAGCTTAGCAGATTTGATGGAAGCGATACAAAAACAAGAAAAGAAACAAGAAGAACGAGAAGAGAAATTACAACAGTTGTTAGAGGAAAAAGAAAAGAAACAAGAAGAAAGACAACAGCAGTTACAAGAAAACCTACAACAATGGCAGCTCGAACAGCAAAGTAAACAAGAGAGACTACAGCAGTGGTTGAAGGAGAAAGAAAATAAACAAGAAGAGAGA
>NW_013862503.1:0-335 GCF_000517525.1 Limulus polyphemus
GGTGGCACGTCTTCAGCAGCGTCATTTGTTCTGTGGTCCACTTCGTCCCAAGTGAAATGTCCTGGACCGTGATAACGCCAAAGCCTGTTGGCATGCACCACTTTTGGCTTACCTCGCCGACCACATTTTACCCGGAAAGTCACGTCTGAGAGACGATCCACTATGTCGTATGGGCCTTCCCATGGAGATGACAACTTAGGAGACTTCCTTTTGGTCTTCCTGGGATTATACAACCATACCTTGTCTCCTGGTAAAAAGTTGACTTCAGTAGATCTCTTATCATAAGTTAACTTCATCGAATCAGCAGACGTTTTCAAGTTTGTACGCACTTGGTG
>NW_013862504.1:0-334 GCF_000517525.1 Limulus polyphemus
CCTCTAACAACTGTTGTAATTTTTCTTCTCGTTCTTCTTGTTTCTTTTCTTTTTCCTCTAACAACTGTTGTAATTTCTGTTCTTGTTTCTTTTCTTTTTCCTCTAACAACTGTTGTAATTTCTGTTCTTGTTTCTTTTCTTTTTCCTCTAACAACTGTTGTAATTTCGCTTCTCGTTCTTCTTGTTTCTTTTCTTGTTTATTTTCTCGTTCTTCTTGTTTCTTTTCTGTTTTTGTATTGCTGCCATCAAATCTGCTAAGCTGTAGTTTGATTTTCCGCCTCTCGTTTCCATTTTTCTTATCTTTTTTTTCTATCCCACTCTCTGACACCAATTT
>NW_013862505.1:0-444 GCF_000517525.1 Limulus polyphemus
GGTGGGTGGTGATGACTAGCTGCCTTCCCTCTAGTCTTACACTGCTAGATTAGGGACGGCTAGCGCGGATAGTCCTCGTGTAGCTTTGCGCGAAATTCAAAAACAAATCCCATCATTTCATACGACGACAGAATCAACAACGAAAGTTGTTTAATTATAAACATCGTACGTGTTTCAAAGTTTCAATCTGAACCCCAAAAAGTGGAAAACCATTGGGACAAATTAGGAGTAATTAGAATAAAAAAATCTCCACAGTCTAAGTGATCGCTTTCCTATTATACATGTTTCTCTTTTCAAATAATTAGTAAGAACAAGAGTTTTTTTTAAAAAAAATCTAAGGTTGAATGAAATTGGTCCGGACAATTTGAATATTCATAGGAAAATCGAGTAGTTTGTGATAATTTCCATTTTGGTTTACTTCTTTGTTGTTAAGCACAAAGCTGC
>NW_013862506.1:0-715 GCF_000517525.1 Limulus polyphemus
AGTAAAGCTGAGTTACTCTGGGCTACTGTATAAGATATTACCTAATCAAGAGTAAAGCTGAGTTACTCGGGGCTACTGAATAAGATATTACCTAATCAAGAGTAAAGCTAAGTTACTCGGGGTTACTCTATGAGATATTACCTAATCAAGAGTAAAACTTAGTTACTCGGAGTTACTGTATAAGATATTACCTAACCAAAAGTAAAGCTGAGTTACTCGGGGGCTATTGTATAAGATATTACCTAATCAAGAGTAAAACTGAGTTACTCGAGGCTATTGTATAAGTTATTATCTAATCAAGAGTAAAGCTGAGTTACTCGGGGCTACTGTATAAGACTCTTGATTAGGTAATATCTTATACAGTAGGCCCGAGTAACTCAGTTTTACTCTTGATTAGGTGATATGAGTAACTCAGCTTTACTCTTGATTAGGTAATATCTTATAGAGTAGCCCCAAGTAACTCAGTTTTACTCTTGATTAGGTAATATCTTATACAGTAGCCCCCGAGTAACTCAGCTTTACTCTTGATTAGGTAATATCTTATACAGTAGCCCAGAGTAACTCAGTTTTGGGGCTAGTGTATAAGATATTACCTAATCAAGAGAAAACTGAGTTACTCGTTGGCTACTGTATAAGATATTACCTAATCAAGAGTAAAGCTGAGTTACTCGGGGGTTACTGTATAAGATATTACCTAATCAAGAGTAAAACTGAG
>NW_013862507.1:0-335 GCF_000517525.1 Limulus polyphemus
CTATTCTTGTTTTAACACCTTTAAATTTCCCTTTAATAATGTACGAGTTGCGTTAAAAACATAACTAAAAATACCATCTATTACCTACTGGGGTCACCTATACGTGTACCACTGGGGGTCACCCGTACACGTACCACTGGGGGTCACCTATACGTGTACCACTTGGGGTCACCCGTACACGTACCACTGGGGGTCACCTATACGTGTACCACTGGGGGTCACCTATACGTGTACCACTGGGGGTCACCTGTACGTGTACCACTGGGGGTCACCCGTACACGTACCACTGGGGGTCACCCGTACATATCTGATGATAGAAATGAGTGATTTAACAA
>NW_013862508.1:0-336 GCF_000517525.1 Limulus polyphemus
ACAATAGAAATAAGAGGAAAAAATACTCAGTAGTGAATTTGTTTACAATATAAATAATTGAAAAAATACTCAGTAGTTATTTTCTTATAATAGAAATAAGAGAAAAAATCAGTAGTGAATTTTTTACAATAGAAATAAGAGAAAAAAATCAGTAGTGAATTTTTTTACAATAGAAATAAGAGGAAAAAATACTCAGTAGTGAATTTGTTTACAATAGAAATAATAGAAAAGTCAGTAGTGAATTTGTTTACAATAGAAATAAGAGGAAAAAATACTCAGTAGTGAATTTGTTTACAATATAAATAATTGAAAAAATACTCAGTAGTTATTTTCTTA
>NW_013862509.1:0-333 GCF_000517525.1 Limulus polyphemus
GTTTTGCCTATTCCCTTATAAAAAATGTTTCGTAACTTGTTCGTATTTTCACGTTTTGTCTATTCCCTTATAAAAAATGTTTCGTAACTTGTTCGTATTTTCATGGTTTGCCTATTCCCTTATAAAAAATGTTTCGTAACTTGTTCGTAATTTCACGTTTTGCCTATTCCCTTATAAAAAATGTTTCGTAATTTCACGTTTTGCCTATTCCCTTATAAAAAATGTTTCGTAACTTGTTCGTAATTTCACGTTTTGCCTATTCCCTTATAAAAAATGTTTCGTAATTTGTTCGTAATTTTCACGTTTTGCCTATTCCTTTATAAAAAATGTTTC
>NW_013862510.1:0-335 GCF_000517525.1 Limulus polyphemus
GTCAGTTGTTGATAGTGAATTATCATATCCGTGGTATTGTTATTGTCAGTCAGTTGTTGATAGTAAATTATCATATTCGTGGTATTGTTATTGTCAGTCAGTTGTTGATAGTGAATTATCATGTTCGTGGTATTGTTATTGTCAGTCAGTTGTTGATAGTGAATTATCATGTTCGTGGTACTGTTATTGTCAGTCGGTTGTTGATAGTGAATTATCATATTCGTGGTATTGTTATTGTCAGTGAGTTGTTGATAGTGAATTATCATATTCGTGGTATTGTTATTGTCAGTCAGTTGTTGATAGTGAATTATCATGTTCGTGGTATTCTTATTGTC
>NW_013862511.1:0-333 GCF_000517525.1 Limulus polyphemus
TATTGTTGTATACAATATATTTATAACATTGTTGTATACAATGTCTTTAAAGCATTGTTGTATACAATGTCTTTATAACATTGTTGTATACAATGTCTTTATAATATTGTTGTATACAATGTCTTTATAATATTGTTGTATACAATGTCTTTATAACATTGTTGTGTACAATATCTTTATAACATTGTTGTATTCAACATGTATAACATCATTGTATTCAGCATCTATAACATCATTGTATTCAGCATCTATAACATCGTTGTATACAACATCTTTATAACATCGTTGTATACAATATCTTTATAACATCGTTGTATTCAACATCTTTATAAC
>NW_013862512.1:0-334 GCF_000517525.1 Limulus polyphemus
GAATAAAAACTTAGGTGGTCTTTAAATGATTCTGTAAATATAGGAAGCAACAAGAATAAAAACTTAGGTGGTCTTTAAATGATTCTGTAAATATAGGAAGCAACAAGAATAAAAACTTAGGTGGTCTTTAAATATTCTGTAAATATAGGAAGCAGCAAGAATAGAAATACACTAGCTCATCAGTTACGCTATGATTTTATAAAAATCAAATGGTTGTAAGCACCGTTAGATTAACTAGTGTACAAACATGAAAACTTAGAGCTTTTCTTGCTTATGGATTGGCCCGGCATGGCCAGGTGGTTAGGGCGCTCGACTCCCAATCTGAGGGTCGCGG
>NW_013862513.1:0-556 GCF_000517525.1 Limulus polyphemus
GTCTCATTACTTTAACTTTATGAATTAAATATATTCTTATGCTATTCGTCTACCCATACAACTATGACTTTTAGTGTGTATAAGAGTAAATACGTTCTTGACAAAATCTTCAATTTTTACTCATGTCGGTGCTTACCTTATAGATTTCACTTACAAACTACATATGTTTTACAAAGGCTGACAGTACTTCTATGGGTAGACAATGTTATTATTAAGGATAATGGTACTTTAAGTGAACAGTGTAACTAAGGGCAGTGTTTCTATAGTTCTGTGGGATTTTAAGACACCGGCTTTTTCACTTTTACGAGTATAACCATTATTTTAACGAGACAAGTATTATTACATATATATCAGTTTATATTGTGCATATTATTCATTATTTTAATGAGGTAATAAGGTCAATTATAACCAATAACTTACTTTACATACTTCTACAATTACCTGTCACTTTCTGTGTAAAAATTTCAATAATTCATTAGACCTATAGTTTTTCCTTCTATATTTAAATTGCATGGCATACTATTTGCATTTTCTGATGTTTTAGATGTAAAATACT
>NW_013862514.1:0-349 GCF_000517525.1 Limulus polyphemus
TAGATAGTAGATAATAATGATCTATTGGTATTTATAACCCAACAGTCAACCGTACCATATAGTAGATAATAATGATGTATTGGTGTTTATAACCCAACAGTCAACCGTACTAGATAGTAGATAATAACGATGTATTGATATTTAATACCCAACAGTCAACTGTACCATATAGTAGATAATAACGATGTATTGGTATTTATAACCCAACAGTCAACCGTACCATATAGTAGATAATAACAATATATTGGTATTTATAACCCAACAGTCAACCGTACTAGATAGTAGATAATAACGATGTATTGATATTTAATACCCAACAGTCAACCGTAATAGATAGTAGATAATAACG
>NW_013862515.1:0-542 GCF_000517525.1 Limulus polyphemus
TTATAACAACAATATATTAAGGTTACATCCAATTACTGTTGTAAGATTCATTATTATAACAAAACAATATATTAAGGTTACATCCAATTACTGTTGTAAGGTTCATTATTATAACAACAATATATTAAGGTTATATCCAATTACTGTTTTAAGGTTCACTACTATAACAACAATATATTAAGGTTATATCCAATTACTGTTTTAAGGTTCACTACTATAACAACAATATATTAAGGTTGCATCCAAATAACGCCTTTGCTTATCTTCAGGCCTAATAACAAACAATGACATCAAAATGTAGTAACTGAGAAATACAATAATCGGATCATTTTTTTTCGTATTAGACGTTTTCGAGGTACAGAAAATGAAACTCCGGTTATACAAATTAACAGAGAAAGTAAAATAATAATAATTAGTTTAGAAGTTGATTTGTACAGGCGTGCTAAAAATTAGACATGAACTTTAATAAATTGAATACTAAGTTGTTCAATATGGCTCTTGTTTTTTGTTTTTTTTTAATTTCGCGCAAAGCTACACGAGAG
>NW_013862516.1:0-334 GCF_000517525.1 Limulus polyphemus
GAAATTTTGCAGGGGGGCATAACTTTACTTCATTATTACCTAGTTTAAGGTTTACTTTTCTAATGTTTTTGAAGTGTTTCTTTAAGCTGTGTCTAAGCATGATGTCCATGGTTTTTATGCGGTTCAGGAGGACCTGCCAGTCGTTACAATTAAGGATTGCATTTAAGGATTTTTGAACTATGTTGCTTGCTATCAGTGGGTCACATGATACACTCCATATGACAATGTCATCTGCATATTGAAAAAAGTAAGTGTATGTCAAGTCGGGGAAGGGTATGTTATTGACAAATAGTATATATATATATATATATATATATATATATATAGTAGTGGT
>NW_013862517.1:0-332 GCF_000517525.1 Limulus polyphemus
AAATACAAAGAGTTTAAAAACTAGCAAACACAACCTGATATTTGTTCTAATAGAAAGAGTTTAAAAACTAGCAAACACAACCTGATATTTCTTCTAATATAAAGAGTTTAAAAACTAGCAAACACAACCTGATATTTCTTCTAAATACAAAGAGTTTAAAAACTAGCAAACACAACCTGATATTTCTTCTAAATACAAAGAGTTTAAAAACTAGCAAACACAACCTGATATTTGTTCTAATAGAAAGAGTTTAAAAACTAGCAAACACAACCTGATATTTGTTCTAATAGAAAGAGTTTAAAAACTAGCAAACACAACCTGATATTTGTTCT
>NW_013862518.1:0-1065 GCF_000517525.1 Limulus polyphemus
GTGTCTTCTTATTGACAGTACACAGTTTTGTTAAATCTTGTGTCTTCTTATTGAAAGTACACAGTATGTTAAATCTTCTGTCTTTTATTGACAGTACGAAGTATCGTTAAATCTTGTGTCTTCTTATTGAGAGTACACAGTATCGTTAAATCTTGTGTCTTTTTATTGATAGTACACAGTATTGTTAAATCTTGTGTCTTCTTATTGACAGTACACAGTATCGTTAAATCTTGTGTCTTCTTATTGACAGTCCCCAGTATCGTTAAATATTGTGTCTTTTGTTGACAGTACACAGTATCGTTAAATCTTGTGTGTTCTTATTGATAGTACACAAAATGTGTCCTGTCAATAAGATGACACAAGATTTAACAATACTGTGTACTGTCAATAAGAAGACACAAGATTTAACAATAATTGTTAAATTTGTGTCTTCTTATTGACAGTAGAGTTAACGATACTGTGTTGTGTCTTCTTACTGACAGTACACATTATCGTTGAATATTGTGTAGTCCTGTCAATAAGAAACAGTATTGTTAAATCTTGTGTTCTTATTGACAGGACACATTATTGTTAAATATTGTGTTTTCTTTCTGACAGTACACATTATCGTTGAATATTGTGTACTGTCAATACGAAGACACATTATTGTTAAATATTGTGTGTTCTTATTGATAGTACACAGTATCGTTAAATCTTGTGTCTTCTTACTGAAAGTACACAGTATCGTTAAATCTTCTGTCTTCTTAATGACAGTAAACAGTATCGTTAAATCTTTTGTCTTTTTATTGAGAGTACACAGTATTCCACAGTATCGTTAAATCTTGTGTCTTCTTATTGACAGGACACATTATTGTTAAATCTTGTGTTTCTTACTGACAGTACACATTATCGTTGAATATTGTGTATTCTTATTGACAGGACACAGTATTGTTAAATACTTGTGTCATCTTATTGACAGGACACATTATTGTTAAATCTTGTGTTTTCTTTCTGACAGTACACAGTATCGTTAAATCTTCTGTCTTCATAATGACAGTAAACAGTATCGTTAAATCTTTTGTCTTC
>NW_013862519.1:0-332 GCF_000517525.1 Limulus polyphemus
TTACCATTTTACATTTAGCTGTTGGGACTTTCATAATGGGGTTGGTGGGTGTCCCTCAGCACCAACCACTACTGGTTTCTCGAAGTTGACTTGCTGGTAGTATTCTTCTTACACTGGCTTCTCATATGTCCTTGCTCTCCACAGTTCCTACAACCTTTCTGGGTAGCAGCCTTTCCTGCTGTGGCATCTTCCCTGTGTTTAAGTTGCTAGCATTGAGCTCTCTTGTGCCCAGGTTTGTTACAGTGCCAGCAAAGTCCCTCAAACTTCTCTGAAAGCTGACCTTTTCTGGCCTTGAATCCTGATGACTGTACCAATCTTGGTACCTCTGTGCT
>NW_013862520.1:0-335 GCF_000517525.1 Limulus polyphemus
GGGGGTGATGATGACTAGCTGCCTTCCATCTAGTCTTACACTGCTAAATTAGGGACGGCTAGCGCAGATAGCCCTTGTGTAGCTTTGCGCGAAATTCAAAAACAAACAAACAAACAAACGACCAGGTAGTTAGGGCGCTCGACTCGCAATTTGAGGATCGCGGGTTTGAATCCCATCCCCGTCCCACCAAAAATTTCGCCCTTTCAGCCGTGGGGGACGTTATAATGTGACGGTCAATCCCACTATTCGTTGGGTAAAAAAGTAGCCCATGAGTTGGCGGTAGGTGGTGATGACTACCTGCCTTTCCTCTAGTCTTACACTGCTAAATTAAGGAC
>NW_013862521.1:0-335 GCF_000517525.1 Limulus polyphemus
CAGTAAATAAAGTCATGCAGTAAATAAAGTCACGCAGTAAATAAAGTCGTACAGTAAATAAAGTCGTACAGTAAATAAAATCATGCAGTAAATAAAGTCATGCAGTAAATAAAGTCACGCAGTAAATAAAGTCGTACAGTAAATAAAGTCGTACAGTAAATAAAGTCATGCAGTAAATAAAGTCGTACAGTAAATAAAGTCATGCAGTAAATAAAATCATACAGTAAATAAAGTCGTACAGTAAATAAAGTCATACAGTAAATAAAGTCATGCAGTAAATAAAGGCATACAGTAAATAAAGTCATGCAGTAAATAAAGTCGTACAGTATATAAAG
>NW_013862522.1:0-335 GCF_000517525.1 Limulus polyphemus
TGTTGGAGGAAAAAGAAAAGAAACAAGAAGAACGAGAAAAGAAACAAGAAGAGAAATTACAGCAGTTGTTGGAGGAAAAAGAAAATAAACAAGAAGAACGAGAAAAGAAACAAGAAGAGAGATTACAGCAGTAGCAATTGGAACAAGAAAGGAAACAGGAAGAAAGTCAGCAGCAACTACAGGAAAATCAACAACAATGGCAAGAGGTACAAATGGAAAACATTAGTAAATTTAAAAGTGAATTAGATACGATAAAGAACGATCTATTGTCTTTAACACAAGGAGGATACATTGACCATCGACTTAATCAGCCCCAGACAATGGCAAGCCCCTTA
>NW_013862523.1:0-945 GCF_000517525.1 Limulus polyphemus
TTGGTATTGCATATGCCTCAGGCCACTTGGTGAAATAATCCATCACCACACAAATGTACTTGTTTCCAGCACGAGTTGGGGGCAATGGACCAGCAATGTCAATGGCTATTCTTTCCATTGGTGCACCAACTTGATATAACCTCATTGGAGCACGTCCCTTATGCTTGGGTCCCCTTTTAGCATAACATGTACTGCATGTCCTGCATCATTCTTCCACATCTTGCCTCATACCTATCCAATAAAATCTCTCCCATAGGTGACTCAATGTCTTCTTAACTCCAAGATGTCCTCCTGTTAAACTATCAGTCAAAGTGACTGAAGGAGTTGATGATTGTGAAGTAGAACCAAGTATAGATATCAAAGCAGAAAAGGAGAAAGACCAATATTTGACGCTAATAATTGATTTTCTACAGGAAAGTGTTTTGCGCCCTGCTTGGGAGAAGGTGTCTATTCTAAGCCCTGTGACAAAGAACTATTGGGCACAATGGGACCAGTTGAAGCTTTAAGATGGTATTCTTGTCCGGAGATGGGAAACTGCAGATGGGAAAGTGACGACCTGGCAAACAGTTATACCGAGAAATTTACGGGAAGTTGTGCTGCGTCAATCCCACTCAGCTTGATGGTACCTGATTAGTTCAACCTCTCTTTTGCAGCAATGTCTGCACTCATTTTTGCAGGGTTTTCAGTTTGTCGCCATTTCCATGAGATTTTTCTTCCCTGTATTCAGTATCATAATTATACTGGTCTATCTTTCCGATACAATATGCCAGTTGTCCCTCTGGGTTCTTTAATTATCTTAACCAGCGTAATGCAGCATGGTCTGTCCTGATGGTAAACCTAGCCCCATAGAGGTAAGGATGGAAATATGTCAGACTCTTTACTATAACAAGGACTTTCCTCCATGTTATACAGTAGTTTCTCTCTGGTCTACTCAAGACCCTAATG
>NW_013862524.1:0-335 GCF_000517525.1 Limulus polyphemus
GTTATGGGAAGTTGTGCTGCATCAATCCCATGATAATTTAACAGGAGGACATCTTGGAATCAAGAAGACATTGAGTCACATACGACAAAGATATTACTGGATAGGTATGAGGCGAGATGTGGAAGAATGGTGTCGAACATGCAGTACATGTAGTGCTAAAAGAGGACCCAAGCATACGGGAAACTCACCTTATGAAGAGTTGCCTGAGAATGTGTCGGAGTTTGTGAAAGTGTTATCGGAAAGGATGGATGATATCCACCATAAAGTGCGTTCAAACTTGAAAACGTCTGCTGATTCGATGAAGTTAACTTATGATAGAGATCTACTGAAGTCAG
>NW_013862525.1:0-334 GCF_000517525.1 Limulus polyphemus
ATGTATCCCTTGTTTACAACCACTAATCCAACAATATACTCATGGTATCATGTAGTATTGTGATGTATCCCTTGTTTACAACCACTAATCCAACAATATACTCATGGTATCATGTAGTATTGTGGTGTTTACAACCATTGATCCAACAATATACTCATGGTATCATGTAGTATTGTGATGTATCCCTTGTTTACAACCACTAATCCAACAATATACTCATTATATCAGTTGTTAATTATAACTGTTTTCACTACACTTTTCTGATGTGTCACTGATTATTTACATCTACTGTTTAGTCATATTCCCTTAATGTTGCATATTTCACTACACTTTT
>NW_013862526.1:0-560 GCF_000517525.1 Limulus polyphemus
ATCTGTTAACAGATTCCACTAAAATACATAAAACATCAACGCACCAAACTGTATATTTTGTAACATTGCTAGTTATCTAGAAGTCTAGAAGCCTGGACATTTTGTAACATTGTTAGTTATCTAGAAGTCTGGATATCTTGTAATATTGTTAATTATCTAGAAGTCTGGATATTTTGTAACATTGTTAGTTATCTAGAAGTTTGGATATTTTGTAACAATGTTAATTATCTAGAAGTCTGGATATCTTGTAACATTGTTAATTATCTAGAAGTTTGGATATCTTGTAACATTGTTAATTATCTAAAACTCTGGATATCTTGTAACATTGTTAATTGTCTAGAAGTTTGGATATCTTGTAACAATGTTAATTATCTAGAAGTTTGGATATTTTGTAACAATGTTAATTATCTAGAAGTCTGGATACGTTGTAACATGTTAATTATCTAGAAGTTTGGATATTTTGTAACAATGTTAATTATCTAGAAGTCTGGATATCTTGTAACATTGTTAGTTATCTAGAAGTCTGGATATTTTGTAACAATGTTAATTATCTAGAAGTT
>NW_013862527.1:0-335 GCF_000517525.1 Limulus polyphemus
ACATACATTCAACCTTACAGTGACATACATTCAACCTTACAGTGACATACATTCAACCTTACAGTCAAATACATTCAACCTTACAGTAAAATACATTCAACCTTGCAGTGAAATACATTCAACCTTACAGTAAAATACATTCAACCTTACAGTGAAATACATTCAACCTTACAGTGAAATACATTCAACCTTACAGTCAACTACATTCAACCTTACAGTGAAATACATTCAACCTTACAGTCAATTACATTCAACCTTGCAGTGAAATACATTCAACCTTACAGTGAAATACATTCAACCTTACAGTCAAATACGTTCAACCTTACAATGAAATG
>NW_013862528.1:0-332 GCF_000517525.1 Limulus polyphemus
CTTTTTATTGATAGTACACAGTATTGCTAAATCGTGTGTATTCTTATTGATAGAAAAAAGTATTGTTAAATCTTGTGTGTTCTTATTGACAGTATATAGTATCGTAAAATCTTGTGTATTCTTATTGACAGTATAAAGTATAGTTAAATCTTGTGTCTTCTTATTGATACTAAACAGTATTGTTAAATCTTGTGTCTTCTTATTGACAGTACACAGTATTGTTAAATCTTATGTCTTTTTATTGACAGTACACAGTATTGTTAATCTTGTGTCTTTTATTGACAGTACACGGTATTGTCTAAATCGTGTGTCTTCTTATTGACAGTACGACA
>NW_013862529.1:0-335 GCF_000517525.1 Limulus polyphemus
GAACTCAGGTATGGAACCCAGAGTCAGTCAGAAGACTACAGGGCTAGGTTTAGGACGAGAATCCGTGCTAAAGGGGAGAGCCTGCAAGAGCTGGCACAGAACTTGGAAAGCATGGCGCACAAGGCCAACCCAACTGCACCACCCGATCTCCTCAAGTTGCTGCTGAGGGATCAGTTCGTAGATGCCTTGGACAGTCCACAACTTAAGATACAAGTGAAGCAAGCACACCCTTCTACCATGCAGGATGCATTGGCCAGAGCTCTCGAATTTGAATCCTACGTTAAGTCCATTACAAAGGTACCGAGGTTGGTACAGTCATCTGGATTCAAGGCCAG
>NW_013862530.1:0-335 GCF_000517525.1 Limulus polyphemus
CTCAACATGCTTTAAAATAAACTGTAAATAACACGTTTTGGACGAACCATGACAACATCCAAGATGATTTAAAATAAACTGTAAATAACACGTTTTGGACGAACCATGACAACATCCAAGATGATTTAAAATAAACTGTAAATAACACGTTTTGGACGAACCATGACAACACTCAACATGCTTTAAAATAAACTGTAAATAACACGCTTTGGACAAACCATGACAACACTCAACATGCTTTAAAATAAACTGTAAATAACACGTTTTGGACGAATCATGACAACATCCAAGACGCTTTAAAATAAACTGTAAATAACACGTTTTGGACGAACCAT
>NW_013862531.1:0-447 GCF_000517525.1 Limulus polyphemus
CTACACTAAACAGCTGATACTTTAGTTTGTTTAGTCATGGTAAATCTACACCAAACAGCTGGTACTTTACTTCCTTTAGTCATGGTAAATCTACACCAAACGCTGGTGCTTTGGCTCGTTTAGACATGGTCAATCTACACCAGACAGCTGATGCTTTAGTTTGTTTAGTCATGGTAAATTTACACCAAACGCTAGTGCTTTGGCTCGTTCAGACATGGTAAATCTACACTAAACAGCTGGTACTTTAGTTTGTTTAGTCATGGTAAATCTACACCAAACAGCTGGTACTTTACTTCCTTTAGTCATGGTAAATCTACACCAAACAGCTGATACTTTAATTTGTTTAGTCATGGTAAATCTACACCAGACAGCTGGTACTTTACTTCCTTTAGTCATGGTAAATCTACACCAAACGCTGGTGCTTTGGCTCGTTTAGACATGGTAATT
>NW_013862532.1:0-547 GCF_000517525.1 Limulus polyphemus
GAAATTATAACCTTTTTAGACTTGTATTCAATATTTCTGTAAATACAACCTGAAATCCTATTTGCCCTACCACTGGCGAAAACACACTACTTGGATGACTTTAGAGACTGGTCGACTATTACACCAAAATCCCTTCCACTGTTAAGGTTATTCCCCTCCAAATTATACTTATAATTCAATATCTTGTATTTGTTATAATTAAAACCCATTTGTCCCCTTTCCACTGTTAAGGTTATTCCCCTCCAAATTATACTTATAATTCAATATCTTGTATTTGTTATAATTCAATATCTTGTATTTGTTATAATTAAAACCCATTTGTTATTTATTTGCCCAACCTACTAAATGATCTAAATCCTTTTGTAAATAGCAGCATCCTCTTCACAGCTAGCAACACCCAAGACCTTAATATCATCTGCAAATTTAAATAATTTATTTACTATTCCTCCATCTATATCACTGATGTAAATCAAAAAAAGCAAAAGGTCCTAAAACTGAGACCTGAGGTATCCCACTTGTGACATTATTCCAGTTTGACTGAACTCCA
>NW_013862533.1:0-567 GCF_000517525.1 Limulus polyphemus
TATCACACCAACTATAATAAACCAATAACAGATACTCTTATTTTTTTGCGCGTCGCGTTGGCTATATTTATAGGCGTGTGGAGAGTTTCTAGAAATCTCAGGTTATGCAACAATACAAACTCTACACTAGCGTTTACGTACACACGTATATTATTGGTGACTTACACTCGAGAATCTTCTACAACTTGAGAGAATAGGCGGGAATTTTGCAATACAGATTTAAAAGTATAAGTTATGTACATTTCTAATAATGTAATGTCAAACTTCGCTAGTATTAACTACATATAATAATAAATTCAGAAAATGGTGGTCAGTACACTAAAGCTGTTTGTTTACTATTACCCCAAACAAAATCCCAAGGAATCCAAGTGTAGACATAAAAGTCTTAAAGAGGTTATGATACTTTATAAAACTTGTAAATCAATAGTTTTTAGTGAACATAGTTTGAGTTTTCCACAAAATGGAATTAATTTTGTGTTCAGTTTTTGCAATGAGAAACCTCGATTATGAAACATGCGAATGAGTCTACGAGCTATATCCACATCTTGCAATGATGAACTAATTACA
>NW_013862534.1:0-334 GCF_000517525.1 Limulus polyphemus
TATTTTAGTTTCCCTGTTGGCGATTTATTTAATTACATATTTAATTACAGTGCAATGGTTTTATATATTTACCCTAAGCTCAAAATTTCAGTTTTTCGCCAAAGTACTTTCTGTGGTTTTTATCTCTTAGTACTGAGTTGATATATTTTTTTATTAATATATTACATCAGTCAATATGCAGAACCACAATATAGTTACTTTGAATCAAGCCCGGCATGGCCAGATGGTTAAGGCACTCAATTCGCAATCTGTGGGTTGCGAGTTCGAATCCCCGTCTCACCAAACATGCTCGCCATTTCAGCCGTGGGGGCGTTATAATATGACGGTCAATCCC
>NW_013862535.1:0-334 GCF_000517525.1 Limulus polyphemus
ATTATTACCGGTTTGTTGATTATTATTATTACCGGTTTGTTAATTGCTATTATTACCGGTTTGTTGATTACTATTATTACCGGTTTGTTGATCACTATTATTACCGGTTTGTTCATTGCTATTTATACCGGTTTGTTTATTACTGTTATTACCGGTTTGTTCATTGCTATTGATACCAGTTTGTTTATTACTATTATTACTGGTTGGTTTATTACTATTATTACCAGTTTGTTCATTGCTATTTATATCAGTTTGTTTATTACTATTATTACCGGTTTGTTAATTGCTATTTATACCGGTTTGTTGATTACTATTATTACTGGCTTTTTTTTTA
>NW_013862536.1:0-489 GCF_000517525.1 Limulus polyphemus
AGTATACACTCCACTACTATGTGAAAACGAGACTTAGTCAGTATACACTCCACTACTATATTAAAACGAGACTTTGCCAGTATACACTCCACTACAGTATGAAAACGAGACTTAGCCAGTATACACTCCACTACTATATGAAAACGAGACTTTGCCAGTATACACTCCACTACTATATTAAAACGAGACTTTGCCAGTATACACTCCACTACTATATTAAAACGAGACTTTGCCAGTATACACTCCACTACTATATGAAAACGAGACTTAGCCAGTATACACTCCACTACTATGTGAAAACGAGACTTTGCCAGTATACACTCCACTACTATGTGAAAACGAGACTTTGCCAGTATACACTCCATTACTATATTAAAAAGTGTATACTGGCAAAGTCTCGTTTTAATATAGTAGTGGCAAAGTCTCGCCAGTATACACTCCACTGCTATATTAAAACGAGACTTGCCAGTATACACTCCACTACTATAT
>NW_013862537.1:0-589 GCF_000517525.1 Limulus polyphemus
ATTATATACATAAATAATTAATATGAATGTTTGGTTGGTTCTGTAAATACTTGTATACATAAATAATTAATATGAATGTTTGGTTGGTTCTGTAAATAATTATATACATAAATAATTAATATGAATGTTTGGTTGGTTCTGTAAATACTTGTATACATAAATAATTAATATGAATGTTTGATTCTGTAAATAATTATATACATAAATAATTAATATGAATGTTTGGTTGGTTCTGTAAATAATTATATACATAAATAATTAATATGAATGTTTGGTTCTGTAAATAATTATATACATAAATAATTAATATGAATGTTTGGATCTGTAAATAATTATATACATAAATAATTAATATGAATGTTTGTTTGGTTCTGTAAATAATTATATACATAAATAATTAATATGAATGTTTGGATCTGTAAATACTTGTATACATAAATAATTAATATGAATGTTTGGATCTGTAAATACTTGTATACATAAATAATTAATATGAATGTTTGGTTCTGTATATACGTATATACATAAATAATTAATATGAATGTTTGGTTCTGTATATACGTATATACATAAATAATTAATATGAATG
>NW_013862538.1:0-335 GCF_000517525.1 Limulus polyphemus
TTTACCAAACCTAACCGACAACCGTGGAGAAATACAGTTGTTTATTACTACCCAGATTGGTTTTAGTTTGTTTGGATTTACCAAACCTAACCGACAACCGTGGAGAAATACAGTTGTTTATTACTACTCAGATTGGTTTTAGTTTGTTTGGATTTACCAAACCTAACCGACAACCGTGGAGTAATACAGTTGTTTATTACTGCCCAGATTGGTTTTAGTTTGTTTGGATTTAGCAAACCTAACCGACAACCGTGGAGAAATACAGTTGTTTATTACTACCCAGACTGGTTTTAGTTTCTGTAGATTTACCAAACCTAACCGACAACCGTGGAGTA
>NW_013862539.1:0-336 GCF_000517525.1 Limulus polyphemus
CAAGCAACATAAAGTTTTATTTCTAGTCTGGAACTTCCTTGGTATCTTATCGAGGGTTCACGATGAGCGAGTTAATTTCGAGTTGATGTAGATACAACTCACTTAATAGGGTGGGGGGTAGCTCTGTAGTCCTCAATTATCACACGCCCATTTTTTCCCACCGATGAAGTTGGGTAATGTTTTCATAAAAGTACTAATGTCCGACGTGAATCCACTGAAGTTAAATGGTTTGTAATATTCGAAATTTATAAATTTTCTTGATCAAATATCTGAAATTTCCCGATTAATAATCGTTATAACAATAACAGCTATAGCTTCTGAAGTTTATAGTATACC
>NW_013862540.1:0-335 GCF_000517525.1 Limulus polyphemus
AAAATACTTCCCTGGAGTTTTCAACATTAACTTCTTCCTCATATTTTAACTGACAGCCATTAAAATACTTCCCTGGAGTTTTCAACATTAACTTCTTCCTCATATTTTAACTGACAGCCATTAAAATACTTCCCTGGAGTTTTTCAACATTAACTTCTTCCTCATATTTTAACTGACAGCCATTAAAATACTTCCCTGGAGTTTTCAACATTAACTTCTTCCTCATATTTTAACTGACAGCCATTAAAATACATCCCTGGAGTTTTCAACATTAACTTCTTCCTCATATTTTAACTGACAGCCATTAAAATACATCCCTGGAGTTTTTCAACATT
>NW_013862541.1:0-334 GCF_000517525.1 Limulus polyphemus
GTTACTCTCACAGATTAAGTTATATTTTGCAGTTGTTGTCACTAACAAACTAAGGTATGATTTACAGTTGTCAGTTTCACAAACTAAAGTATTATTCACAGTTGTTGTCAGTCTCACAAACTAGAATATAAACCTATATAATATAAACCTATACTGAATAAAACAGGTGTACTCACGCGTCAAGTAACTGCAGCTGACTGATAAAACAAGTGTATCCACGCGTCAAGTAACTGCAGCTGACTGATAAAACAAGTGTATCCACGCGTCAAGTAACTGCAGCTGACTGATAAAACAAATGTATCCACGCGTCAAGTAACTGCAGCTGACTGATAAA
>NW_013862542.1:0-334 GCF_000517525.1 Limulus polyphemus
TCACAATACAGCATGGCACATGAACTTCAAAGGCAAGCAATAAAAATATTTGGTAACCTTAATTTTGGTCCTATTTACTTCTGAAATGCAATACTTTCGGAGACCCGTGGAAGTACATCTAGTATAGGGCGTCATTAAATAAATGTAGCATAGGTGTTTGTTACTACTTCTGCAAACTATTATTTCACGTACAACTAGAGTCGAATCCCCGTCACACCAAACATGCTTGCTCTTTCAGCCATGGGGGCGTTATAACGTGACAGTCAATCCCACTGTTCGTTGGTAAAAGAGTAGCCCAAGAGTTGGCGGTTGGCGGTGATGACTAGCTGCCTTC
>NW_013862543.1:0-337 GCF_000517525.1 Limulus polyphemus
ACATTAAAGTAAATATATAACAACAAATTCATTACAATGATATAGGATAGTTTACAGTAAGGAGCACTACAGGCAACAATTCATCAACAAACAGATATAAATAAGAAGTTTGAATTTGAAATTTTTATTGGAGATGTTTAGCAATTATTCTGGTGGACGTTACTGCTTGTTTGTTTGTTTGTTTGAAGTTATGCACAAAGCTACACAATGGGCTATCTGTACTCTGCCCACCACGGGTATCGAAACCCGGTTTCTAGCGCTGTAAGTCCGCAGACATAACGCTGTGCCACTGGGGGCAAGCGTTATTGCATAATTTGATTTATCTTAAATTCCTGTT
>NW_013862544.1:0-335 GCF_000517525.1 Limulus polyphemus
ATGGAAATATGTCAGACTCTTTACTATACCAAGGAGTTCCCTCCGTGTTACAAAGTAGTTCCTCTCTGGTCTACTTAAAACCCTACTGAAGTAGGCCACCACATGTTCGTTTTCGCCCACTTTCTGAGACAACACTCCTCCAATTCCGACATTACTAGCATCACAATCCAGTATGTATGGCAGTGAGGGATTTGGAAACTTTAAAGGTGAAGCTGAGACTAATTTTTCTTTCAACGTCTTGAAATAATGCTGGCAAGAAACTGTTCATTCAAACTTCTGGCCTTTTTTAGTCAAATCATGTAGTGGAGCAGCTTAGTTTCAAAGTCCTACACAAA
>NW_013862545.1:0-334 GCF_000517525.1 Limulus polyphemus
AATTCGCAGGTGTGTGTGTTATTATTGGTTGAGACTCATGAAGTGGGATAAACTTGTTTGCTTTACTTCTTTTTTTACTGTTCTATGTTTTAGGAAAAATAACTTTAAGAACTTAGTTCATAAAAGCAATAGTCTATATACATATATAATGTATAATAATTGAAATGTGACTGTATTTTACAAAATACTAGTCATCTAAAACACATCTAAGACAAGTTACTCTGTACAGACCAAAGCTTAGTTTTATGTTATATGATATGGTAACAGGAGTGCATGTGAGCCGCATCATTGTAACTTCTGTACTATTAGCCAGGCATGGGTGAAAGGACAATAT
>NW_013862546.1:0-331 GCF_000517525.1 Limulus polyphemus
ACCCAAACAACTTATATATCAAAACAAAACATTTATTAAATGAAATAGTCTCCATTCTTATCGATGATGCTTTTCCATCTTACAATAAGGTTGTTAATGCCCTGATTAAAGAAATCGCTTAGCTTTGAAGCAAAAAAACATGTCCATGTCCTCTTTAACACCTTCCACATTTGCATACGTTTTCCCATTAAGATGGTGATGCAGCGAACGAAAAATATGGTAATCTGATGGTGCCATATCTGGAGAATATGGTGGGTGGGGGAGAATTTACTAACCCAACTCCATAATCTTGTGTTGCGTCAAACGTGTCACATGTGGACGTGAATTGTCG
>NW_013862547.1:0-335 GCF_000517525.1 Limulus polyphemus
AATGATGTGTTAATGTTGAACTGTAATGGTGTGTTAATGTTGAACTGTAATGATGTGTTAATGTTGAACTGTAATGGTGTGTTAATGTTGAACTGTAATGGTGTGTTAATGCTGAGCTTTAATGGTGTGTTAATGTTGAAATGTAATGGTGTGTTAATGTTGAACTGTAATGGTGTATTAATTTTCAACTGTAATGATGTATTAATATTGAACTGTAATGATGTGTTAATGTTGAACTGTAATGGTGTGTTAATTTTCAACTGTAATGGTGTATTAATATTGAACTGTAATGGTGTATTAATATTGAACTGTAATGATGTTTTAATGTTGAGCTG
>NW_013862548.1:0-332 GCF_000517525.1 Limulus polyphemus
AAAAGAAATGAAAGTAGTAACAACAAAAGTAAGAAATGAAAGTAGTAATAACAAAAAGTAAGAAATGAAAGTAGTAACAAAAAGTAAGAAATGAAAGTAGTTACAACAAAAAGTAAGAAATGAAAGTAGTAACAACAAAAAGAAATGAAAGTAGTAACAACAAAAAGTAAGAAATGAAAGTAGTAACAACAAAAAGTAAGAAATGAAAATAGTAACAACAAAAAGTAAGAAATAAAAGTCAATTTATTAAGTAGAAACCAAATAGAAAAAGTTTCATCAAGTCGGCCCCCTAGTGGCACAGCGGTATGTCTGCGGACTTATACTGCTAGAAA
>NW_013862549.1:0-390 GCF_000517525.1 Limulus polyphemus
TTAAACTGTCATTAGTATATTAAAAATCAATATTAAACTGTCATTAGTATGTTAAACATCAATAATAAACTGTCATTAGTATATTAAACATCAATAATAAACTGTTATTTGTATATTAAACATCAATATTAAACTGTCATTAGTATATTAAACATCAATAATAAACTATCTTTAGTATATTAAACATCAACAATAAACTGTCGTTAGTATATTAAACATCAACAATAAACTGGTATTAGTATATTAAAATCAATATTAAACTGTCGTTAGTATATTAAACATCAATAATAAACTGTCGTTAGTATATTAAACATCAAGAATAAACTGTCATTAGCATATTAAACATCAAGAATAAACTGTCATTTGTATATTAAACATCAATATTAAACT
>NW_013862550.1:0-844 GCF_000517525.1 Limulus polyphemus
CTTATTGACAGTACACAGTATCGTTGAATCTTGTGTCTTCTTATTGACAGTACACAGTATCGTTAAATTGTGTACTGTCAATAAGAAGACACAAGACTGTCAATAAGAAGACACAATATTTAACCATACACTGTCAATAAGAAGATACAAGATTTAACGATACTGTGTACTATCAATAAGAAGACACAAGATTTAACAATACTGTGTACTGTCAATAAAAAGACACAAGATTTAACAATACTGTGTACTATCAATAAGAAGACACACGATTTAACAATACTGTGTACTCTCAATAAGAAGACAAAAGATTTAACAATACTGTGTACTGTCAATAAAAAACACAAGATTTAACAATACTGTATACTGACAATAAGAAGGTTCAAGATTTAACAATAGTGTGTACTGTCAATAAGAAGACACAAGATTTAACAAAACTGTGTTTCAAGATTTAACAATAGTGTGTACTGTCAATAAGAAGACACAAGATTTAACAAAACTGTGTACTGTCAATAAGAAGACACACGAATTAGCAATACTGTGTACTATCTATAAAAAGATACAAGATTTAACGATACTGTGTACTGTCAATATGAAAACACAAGATTTAACGATACTGTTTACTTTCAATAAGAAGACACAAGATTTAACGATACTGTGTACTGTCATTAAGAAGACACAAGATTTAACGATACTGTGTACTGCCAATAAGAAGACACAAGATTTAACGATACTGTGTACTCTCAATAAGAAGACACAAGGTTTAACGACACTGTGTCCTTCTTATTGACAGTATACAGTATTGTTAAATCTTGTGTCTTCTTATTGACAGGTACACACTATTGTT
>NW_013862551.1:0-374 GCF_000517525.1 Limulus polyphemus
TGTTAAACTTATATTAAAGTTTTTCTTCATTACCCATTCAAGCCGTCTCCAAGCATTATTAGTCTCTAAGTGGGATTCTCGTGGTGGAAAATGCAATAATTGTTTTTTTTTTAAATGATGCATGTCGTTGTTTAGGATGCAATGGAATTGATGGGAGTTATAGCAGTTATAGTTAACTGTGCACTGATTGGTATGTCTGGTCAAGTGCAGCGGATGTTTCCCTATCTGTCCACCAGTGGTACCATTCTTCTTATCATCGTTTTAGAGGTATGTGTATTTTGAAACTGAAAGTGATGGTGGTTTTGTCTTGAACTACCTTTGTTGAATCTTTTAAAATTGTTGGCCATATCATTATTATTTGTTTCTCAGTTTTA
>NW_013862552.1:0-335 GCF_000517525.1 Limulus polyphemus
AAGTACCACCATCAAATGTCTATTAACTTCCTGATGTATTACAAGTACTACCATCAAATGTCTACTATCTTCCTCATGTATTACAGGTTCCACCATCACATGTCTACTAACTTTCTCACATATTAGGAATGCCACCATTAAATTTAAACTCATTTTTATATAATATTGGTACTTATGAAATGTGTATTAACTTCCCCATGTAATATACGTACCACCATAAAATGCATACTAAATTCTTCATGACTTACAGGTATCACCTTCAAATGTCTACTAACTTACTCATGTATAACAAATACCACCATCAAATATCTACTAACTTCCTCATGTATTACAGG
>NW_013862553.1:0-334 GCF_000517525.1 Limulus polyphemus
AGAGCACAGCTAGCCCCTCGTGTAGCTTTGTGCTTAACTTCAAACAAAAACATCAAATCTCACTAACCAGTCTGGCAATTGTAGCCCAAGAGTTGGCAGTGGGTGATGTTGACTGCTTAAAGACATCAAATCCCACTATCCAGTCTGGCAATTGTAGCCCAATAGTTGGCAGTGGGTGGTGTTGACTGCTTAAAGACATCAAATCCCACTATCCAGTCTAGCAATTGTAGCCCAAGAGTTGGCCGTGGGTGGTGTTGACTGCTTAAAGACATCAAATCCCACTATCCAGTCTGGCAATTGTAGCCCAATAGTTGGCGGTGGGTGGTGTTGACTG
>NW_013862554.1:0-335 GCF_000517525.1 Limulus polyphemus
ATCCCATCTACTAGACATAATGTCTCCCAGTGGCTCAGCGGCATGTCAACGGACTTATAACACCAAAAACTGGGTTTAAATACTCGTGGTGATCACAGTACAGATACCCCATCGTGTTACTTTGTGTTTAACTACAAAACAGACATAATCCAAAAAACATGGATGAATAATAAGACAGCTGGCATAGAAGATCAAATAGGGATTAGTTAAAGTATCTATGTATATATTAGGTCGTCAAGAAATTAATTATTAATATAATTATTAAACGAACCGCCTGAACGTCAGGTTAGTGTAGCCTATATAATGTGTAAAGCTTAGTATACTCTAATCCCTTA
>NW_013862555.1:0-334 GCF_000517525.1 Limulus polyphemus
CATGAGAGAGATGCAATTTCAGGGCCATTTCATGAGCGTGTTGCCTTCAATTAGACTCAACAAGCATCTTCAAAGCATCAATATCACTTCCAACATGTTGGCCCCTGCCATCACAGTTTTTAAGGATAAAGTCACCTGAATGACACTTACAAACATTAAAAACATTTCCATAAACTTCTTTGATATTCTTTGTGGCTACAGAGGCATTGTTTCCTTCCTTGTATTCAAACAGCATTACATGCCAAATGTGTGTCTCATTGTGTGCCATCTCTATAAAAAAATTAGAGCATACTAAACTTTACACATTATATAGGCTACAGTAACGTGATGTACA
>NW_013862556.1:0-335 GCF_000517525.1 Limulus polyphemus
TTAAGATGGTGTTGCAGTGAACGGAAAAGACGGTAATCTGATGGTGCCATATCTCGAGAATATGGTGGATGGGGGAGAATTTCCCAACCGAACTCCATAATCTTGTGTTGCGTCAAACGTGCCGCACGTGGACGTGCATTGTCGTGGAGAAGAAGAACATCTTTCCGATTGACTAGTGAAGGGTGTTTTTGATGAAGGGCTTGATTTAAACGTTTGAGTTGCTGACTATAGATCGCTGCATTGACAGTTCTGTATACTGAAGAGTTCGAAATGAATTACTCTTTTGATGTCCCAACCACGCAAAGAATCACTTTCTGCGGATGGAGTCCAGGTTT
>NW_013862557.1:0-333 GCF_000517525.1 Limulus polyphemus
ACAACAGACGGTACTATTATATAGATATCCATCCACACACTTGGAAGTAGTTAGATGGAAAGACAACAGACGCTAGTATTATATAGATATCCATCCACACCCTGAGAAGTAGTTAAATGGACAGACAACAGACGGTACTATTATATAGATATCCATCCACACACTTGGAAGTAGTTAGATGGACAGATAACAGACGGTACTATTATATAGGTATCCATCCACACCCTGGGAAGTAGTTAGATGGACAGAGAAAAGACGGTACAATTATATAGATATGCATCCACACACTTGGAAGTAGTTAGATGGACAGATAAAAGACGGTACTATTATATA
>NW_013862558.1:0-335 GCF_000517525.1 Limulus polyphemus
TACTTAATACAATGATTTTAATGACTTTAACAACATCATAGTCTAATATTTAATACAATGATTTTAACGACCTTAAGACTTTAACAACATCATAGTCTAACACTTAATACAATGCTTTTAACGACCTTAAGACTTTAACAACATCATAGTCTAATACTTAATACACTGATTTTAACGACCTTATGACTTTAACAACATCATAGTCTAATACTTAAGACAATGATTTTAACGACCTTAAGACTTTAACAACATCATAGTATAATACTTAATACACTGATTTTAACGACCTTATGACTTTAACAACATCATAGTCTAATACTTAAGACAATGAGTTT
>NW_013862559.1:0-629 GCF_000517525.1 Limulus polyphemus
ATAACGGTTTTGATGGTGTAGCACAAATATTAATGTTCCATTAGTGGAAACCAACTGAAATAAAGCATAACGGTTTTGATGGTGTAGCACACATGATATAATGACGTCAGTAAATAATCCAACATTTTGATGATGTAAGCATACTCATTGTTATTACGTCAATACCACACAGTAGGTATTGATACTCATTATAACCACACAATAAATATTGATACTCATTGTTATTGTTAACCATACAATAAATATTGATACTCATTGTTATTGTTAACCATACAATAAATATTGATACTCATTGTTATTGTTAACCATACAATAAATATTGATACTCATTATAACCATACAATAAATATTGATACTCATTATAACCACACAATAGATATTGATACTCATTATAACCACACAATAGATATTGATACTCATTATAACCACACAATAGATATTGATACTCATTATAACCATACAATAAATATTGATACTCATTATAACCACACAATAAATATTGATACTAATTATAACCATACAATAGCTATTGATACTAATTATAACCACACAATAAATATTGATACTCATTATAACCATACAATAAATATTGATACTCATTATAACCATACAATAAATATTGATACTCA
>NW_013862560.1:0-334 GCF_000517525.1 Limulus polyphemus
AGAGAGAATGTAGTACACACAACCAGTTCACTAAGTCCTGTTCAATCTACAACCTGACACATTACATATACTGGTATACAGAGAACGTAGTACACACGACCAGTTCACTAAGTCCTGTTCAATCTACAACCTGACACATTACATATACTGGTATAGAGAGAATGTAGTACACACAACCAGTTCACTAAGTCCTGTTCAATCTAAACCTGACACATTACATATACTGGTATAAAGAGAACGTAGTACACACAACCAGTTCACTAAGTCCTGTTCAATCTACAACCTGACACATTACATACACTGGTATAGAGAGAACGTAGTACACACAACCAGT
>NW_013862561.1:0-335 GCF_000517525.1 Limulus polyphemus
CGCCGAATGTGTGTCTCGTCATGTGCCATCACTATTAGGGATTACAGTATGCTAAACTTTACACCTTACATAGGCTACGCTAATGTGACGTTTAGACAATTTGTTTAACTATTATACATGATGTATGTTTTTTTCGGAGTGGTTAATGAAAGTGTTCCAAAACGCAACATTAATTTCTTGACGACCTAAAAGTTATATCAAACCTGTACATTCCAACAACTTGTCTGATAAATAGTTATATCAGACATACAAATTCTAACAGCTTATCTGATAAATATAGTTATATTAAACCTGAACATTCCAACAACCTATCTAATAAATATAGTTATATCAAA
>NW_013862562.1:0-335 GCF_000517525.1 Limulus polyphemus
AAGCAAGTGTTTCGTGCCCTGCTTGAGAGAAGGTATCTAGTCTGAGCCCTGTGACAAAGCACTATTGGGCACAATGGGACCAGTTGAAGCTTGAAAATGGTATTCTTGTTCGGAAATGGGAAACTTCCGATGGGAAAGTGACGACTTGGCAAACAGTTATACCGGGGAAGTTACAGGAAGTTGTGTTGCGTCAATCCCATGATAGTGTAACAGGAGGACATCTCGGAATCAAGATTTTTATTGGATAGGTATGAGGCGAGATGTGGAAGAATGGTGCCGGACATGCAGTACATGTAGTGCTAAAAGGGGACCCAAGCATAAGGGACGCCCACCTT
>NW_013862563.1:0-334 GCF_000517525.1 Limulus polyphemus
CTTACGTATTGTTAAGATTATCAAGAATAGTAAAACGTGCTCAGTGTAATGTGGTACAGTGTATTTGCTACTTACGTATTGTTAAGATTATCAAGAATAGTAAAACGTGCTCAGTGTAATGTGGTAGACTGTATTTACTATTTAAGTATTGTTAAGATTATCAAGAATAGTAAAACGTGCTCAGTGTAATGTGGTAGAGTGTATTTACTATTTTAGTATTGTTAAGATTATCAAGAATAGTAAAACATGCTCAGTGTAATGTGGTAGACTGTATTTACTATTTTAGTATTGTTAAGATTATCAAGAATAGTAAAACATGCTCAGTGTAATGTGG
>NW_013862564.1:0-335 GCF_000517525.1 Limulus polyphemus
ACACTTTTGCTGGTTTCACTTCTACAGAACACACACTAAGTTTCTTCAAACACATAAATTCCATTCATCCCAACATCAAATTTACCATAGAACACGAAAACATTAAACAGTTATCCTTTCTTAACCTCAAAATTATTAGATCTGACACTGAGTTTAAAACAAAAATCCACCACAAAAACACAAACACTGGTCTCTACATCCCCTGGAATTCCGCTCATGACACCACACAAAAAATTAATACACTTAAAAACCTCATAAACACAGCCACAAGACTCTGTTCAATGGACTACATAAATGAAGAAATTAACCACTTAAAGCATTCCTTTATTCACACC
>NW_013862565.1:0-334 GCF_000517525.1 Limulus polyphemus
ATATCATCCATCCTTTCCGATAACACTTTCACAAACTCTGACACATTCTCAGGCAACTCTTCATAAGGTGGGCGTCCTGTTAACAGTATCCACTGGCAACCGAAAGTTCCCGACCAAACATCAACTTTGCTGGAGTGTATCTAGTGGTTTCATGCTCTGCTGTCCTATAGGCTATCAATAGTGGAGGGAGCAAGACATCCCAGTCATCTTGGCGGCTATTACAAAACTTTGCCAATTCCTGTCCTAGTGTCCAGTTGTACTTGTCTACCATCCCATCAGACTGTGGGTGCAGTGGCGTTGTCCTAGTCTTTCGGATGCCAAACAACTTGCAGCA
>NW_013862566.1:0-335 GCF_000517525.1 Limulus polyphemus
CGCATTACGTGACAGAAGAGACGAAGCAACGTTCACACGTTGGGAACGATGACCATCGGAGTTCGTGAGGCACCCAAATACCTTCTTTATGGAGTTTTCACATATTCCTTAGATATTTACGTATTGTTTCATGAGAGACATGCAATTTCAGAGCCATTTCACGAGCATGTTGCCTTGGGTTAGACTCAACAAGCGTCTTCAGAGCATCAATATCAATTCCAACATTTCGGCCCCTGCCATCACAGTTTTTAAGGCTAAAGTCACCTGAACTAAAGTTGCTGAACCATCATTTACACTTTCGAACGTTCAAAACATTTCCATAAACTTCTTTGTGG
>NW_013862567.1:0-336 GCF_000517525.1 Limulus polyphemus
AACAAAACAAAAAAAAAGATTGGTAACCCTTTCTTCTCATCTTAATGTATTTATTAATCTATCACCCTTTCATTAATGCATTACTTTATCTGTTTATCCAAAGTTGCTCTAACCACCTTCCTGTGCATACTTTTGTTCACGTGCTTCTTTACACATTAAATCTCCTGAAGATATTTTTGGTTAAATTGAAAAACAAACTCTTATACTGTACTTTTATTAGTGATGCCATGGGAGACCAGTGAAACAAAATTATTCTTCCAACTACTCTTTTGTAGAATTAACTTCTACGGATAGACCTACCAGATTATAGAGGACAAGAAAATGGTTTTTTGTTGT
>NW_013862568.1:0-335 GCF_000517525.1 Limulus polyphemus
TATCAACAGGTAAGACAAGTACCACAATAAGTTTGGTGTTGAGTGTGTTTAAGATATATCAACAGGTAAGACAAGTACCACAATAAGTTTGGTGTTGAGTGTGTTTAAGATATATCAACAGGTAAGACAAGTACCACAATAAGTTTGGTGTTGAGTGTGTTTAAGATATATCAACAGGTAAGACAAGTACCACAATAAGTTTGGTGTTGAATGTGTTTAAGATATATCAACAGGTAAGAGAAGTACCACAATAAGTCTGGTGTTGAATTGTTAAAGATATTTCTACAGATAAGACAAGTACCACAATAAGTTTGGTGTTGAGTGTGTTTAAGATA
>NW_013862569.1:0-337 GCF_000517525.1 Limulus polyphemus
AATAACATTTGTTTTTGTTCCGACTATACAACTTGCCCTTAATAATATTTGTTTTTATTCCGACTATACAACTTGCTCTTGATCAAATTTGTTTTTGTTTTGCCAACACAACCTTTCCTTCATTACGTTAGTTTTAATTTTAATATTCACGCTATTCTTGATAATATTTGTTCTTGTTCCGACTATAAAACTTGCCCCTGATAACATTTATTTCTGTTTTGACAATATAACCTTTCCTTGATAACGTTTGCTTTTATTTTAGTCTGCAACCTGTTCTTCATAACATTTGTTTTTGTTCCGACTATAAAACTTTCCCTTGATAACATTTGTTTTTGTT
>NW_013862570.1:0-335 GCF_000517525.1 Limulus polyphemus
ACATTAGAGACATTTAAGATTAGGTCCCCTAGTGGGACAGCGGTAAGTTTCTGAACATACAACAAATACATTAAAGATATATAAAATTAGGTCCCCTAGTGGGACAGCGGTAAGTTTCTGGACATACAACAAATACATTAAAGACATTTAAGATTAGGTCCCCTAGTGGGACAGCGGTAAGTTTCTGAACATACAACAAATACATTGAAGACATATAAAATTAGGTCCCCTAGTGGGACAGCGGTAAGTTTCTGGACATACAACAAATACATTAAAGATATATAAAATTCGGTCCCCTAGTGGGACAGCGGTAAGTTTCTGAACATACAACAAAT
>NW_013862571.1:0-335 GCF_000517525.1 Limulus polyphemus
ACAGGAAGATATGTAGGAAACGATGTAATACAGTAGACTTTAATTCAAACTCGTATACAGGAAGATATGTAGGAAACGATGTAATACAGTAGACTTTAATTCAAACTCGTATACAGGAAGATATGTAGGAAACGATGTAATACAGTAGATTTTAATTCAAACTCGTATACAGGAAGATATGTAGGAAACGATGTAATACAGTAGATTTTAATTCAAACTCGTATACAGGAAGATATGTAGGAAACGATGTAATACAGTAGACTTTAATTAAAACTCGTATACAGGAAGATATGTAGGAAACGATGTAATACAGTAGACTTTAATTAAAACTCGTA
>NW_013862572.1:0-334 GCF_000517525.1 Limulus polyphemus
GTTAAGTATTTTATTTTTTGTTTTTCATATTTATTCTTTATGTATAGTTATAAAAGTAACTGAAATGTAAAAATAGAGATCCTTTTAGGTTTCTAAAATAAATAATAATAGTATTATAATAAAAATGTTTCACAAAGCACACACATGAGCAGCTTGTGGGTAATGTAATTGGTTAATGTAATGTGAGCGACATGTTCCCCGAGTGATTTACAACTTATAAATGGTGTGAATAGTAGTTAGACACAGTTCAAAGGGCAATAAAATAATAAAATTTAATTATAAATAGATGTTTACTGTTACAAACTTAGAGCTACTTAGGATAAACGATTATAGG
>NW_013862573.1:0-335 GCF_000517525.1 Limulus polyphemus
AAAGCAATCAGTAAAGCCCAAAACGAGACTATGCTACGAGTGAAGTGAATGCGAAGTAGTACCAACCCCAGTATGTTTAAAGCAATCAGTAAAGCGCAGACGAGACTATGCTACGAGTGAAGTGAATGTGAAGTAGTCCCAACCCCAGTATGTTTAAAGCAATCAGTAAAGCCCAAAACGAGACTATGGTACGAGTGAAGTGAATGCGAAGTAGTTCCAACCCCAGTATGTTTAAAGCAATCAGTAAAGCCCAGACGAGACTATGCTACGAGTGAAGTGAATGTGAAGTAGTCCCAACTCCAGTATGTTTAAAGCAATCAGTAAAGCCAAAAACG
>NW_013862574.1:0-463 GCF_000517525.1 Limulus polyphemus
AAGGTAAGTATACTGTGTTCTGTATTACAACATCTACATTGGAAGAATGCAACTAAGTATGTGGGGTAAAGGTAAGTATACTGTGTTCTGTATTACCACATCTACACTGGAAGAATACAACCAAGTGTGTGGGGCAAAGGTCAATTTATTGTGTTCTGTATTACCACATCTACATTGGAAAAGTGTGTGGGGTAAAGGTCAGTATATTGTGTTCTGTATTACCACATCTACATTGGAAGAATACAATCAAGTGTGTTGTGAGTCAACGTAAATGTTATTAATTATTACCTTCTCGCTATAATAGGAGTAGTACAAACAAGTTTATAGACATCGAGTATATTAAGTGTTCAACATCATCACTTTATATCAGCAGGTTGTGTGTAAGTGAGGATTGGCATAATCTGTTTTATATTATTACATTTTCTGTCATGAGAGCGCAACCTAGTCTAGAAGTCAAGTTTGA
>NW_013862575.1:0-480 GCF_000517525.1 Limulus polyphemus
TATGGTCATGTAACTACTTTGCAGGGTGTGGATGGATCTTCACCCAAACTGGTGTGGAGGTTCATTAAGTCCATGAGGGGTACATACAAATTTTCAGTTATGCATTTTCCATTTTGCAATTTTTATGGCCGTTTTTCACAATTACATATAAGGGAAACAACTTTTCATATCCTAAGATAACCTTTCATTAATCATGAATTTACATAACTTCCGTCCAGGGGACAGGTACTCCAGCTAGTATGCAATACAACTTAATCCTATTTAGTAAACGTTAAGCACAGAAAATATAGTCCCATTTTTAGTTAAACATTAAATATATAAAAACTTTGTCCCAGTTAAGGCTTGTTTTGTTTATATTTAACTCGTTCTAGTGAGTTAAATATAAACAAAACAAGCCTTAGTTCTAGTGAGTTAAGTATAAACAAAACAAGCCTTAGTTCTAGTGAGTTAAATATAAACAAAACAAGCCTTAGTTCTAGT
>NW_013862576.1:0-330 GCF_000517525.1 Limulus polyphemus
CTAGACCTTCGTGTATGTATCTTTGTGCGAAATCCAATAGACATAAAATACCATGAGTAGGGACGGCTAGCCTTCGTGTATGTATCTTTGTGCGAAATCCAATAGACATAAAATACCATGAGTAGGGACGGCTAGCCTTCGTGTATGTATCTTTGTGCGAAATCCAATAGACATAAAATACCATGAGTAGGGACGGCTAGCCTTCGTGTGTGTATCTTTGTGCGAAATCCAATAGACATAAAATACCCTGAGTAGGGACGGCTAGCCTTCGTGTATGTATCTTTGTGCGAAATCCAATAGACATAAAATACCATGAGTAGGGACGGCTAG
>NW_013862577.1:0-335 GCF_000517525.1 Limulus polyphemus
CGCTAATTTTTTCCACCGGTGAAGATAGGTAATGTTTTCGTAAAAGTACTAGTATTCGATGTGAATCCACTGAAGTTAAATGGTTTGTAATGTTCGAAATTTATAAACATTCCTGGTCAAATATCTTAAATTTCCCGATTAATAACCGTTATAACAATCACAGTTATAGGTTCCGAAGTTTATAGCAAAACAATAATAGATACTGCTTTTAGGCGCGTCGCGCTGGTTATATATATATAGGCGTGTAGAGAGTTTCTCGAAAATTCAGATTACGTAATAATACAAAGCTACATTAGCGTTTACGTACACACATTATTTTGTTCATGATCACACTC
>NW_013862578.1:0-335 GCF_000517525.1 Limulus polyphemus
TTAAGTGTCTCTAAGAACCCGGGGATAAAACAACTTAAGTGTCTCGAAGAACCCGGGAATGAAACAACTTAAGTGTCTCGAAGAACCCTGGGATGAAAAACTTAAGTGTATCGAAGAACGCTGGGATGAACCAACTTAAGTGTATCTAAGAACCCGGGGATAAAACAACTTAAGTGTCTCGAAGAACCCGGGGATGAAACAACTTAAGTGTATCTAAGAACCCGGGGATAAAAAATTTAAGTATCTCGAAGAACCCGGGGATAAAACAACTTAAGTGTCTCGAAGAACCCGAGGATGAAACAACTTAAATGTATCTAAGAACTCGGGGATAAAAC
>NW_013862579.1:0-335 GCF_000517525.1 Limulus polyphemus
GGTAGGAGTAAATATGGATGGATGAACATATAGATAGATTAAATAGACAGGTAGTAGTAAATATGGATGGATGAATAGATAGATAGATTAAATAGACAGATAGGAGTAAATATGGATGAATAGATAGATAGATTAAATAGACAGGTAGGAGTAAATATGGATGGATGAATATATAGATAGATTAAATAGACAGATAGGAGTAAATATGGATGAATAGATAGATAGATTAAATAGACAGGTAGGAGTAAATATGGATGGATGAATAGATAGATAGATAGATTAAATAGACAGGTAGGAGTAAATATGGATGGATGAATAGATAGATAGATAGATTA
>NW_013862580.1:0-335 GCF_000517525.1 Limulus polyphemus
TACCTTAAAATTTGAAATTCATATTCAAAATGAATAAACAAACACAACCATGTTGGCAGAAAGAAATAAAAAGTAGAAAAATATTTGTAATGAAGTATTAAGTTCCATAACTGGGTAGAAATATAAAATAATTCCACATCATAATAAGTTACAAATATCACCATTGTATAATAAATAGTAAACTTGGTGAGAGAAATTGATACGAAGAAAAGTAAAAAAAAAACATTTGAAGAAAGCACAAACTACACGTCTGAATATGAGCACTGCCAAACAAGTAGTGATAGTTAGGTAGAACGAGGGGATGTGTGAGAGTGAAAAGCTTATGGCATGCAAAT
>NW_013862581.1:0-334 GCF_000517525.1 Limulus polyphemus
GTCCTCTATAAGCAATTACACAGTTCTTCTCTATAAGTAATTACACAATTCTTCTCTATAAGTAATTACACAGTTCTTCTCAATAAGTAATTACACAGTTCTTCCCTATAAGTAATTACACAGTTCTTCTCAATAAGTAATTACACAGTCCTCTATAAGTAATTACACAGTTCTTCTCCATAAGTAATTACACAGTCCTCTATAAGTAATTACACAGTTCTTCTCTATAAGTAATTAAACAATTCTTCTCTATAAGTAATTACACAGTTCTTCTCTATAAGTAATTACACTCTATAAGTTATTGCACAGTCCTCTATAAGTAATTACACAATTC
>NW_013862582.1:0-334 GCF_000517525.1 Limulus polyphemus
GATCTTAAAGCTTGTTTGTTTGTTTGTAATTAAGCACAAAGCTACACAATGGGCTATCTGTGCTCTGCCCACCACGGTATCGACACCCAGTTTTTAGCGTTGTAAGTCCGCGGACATACTGCTGTGCCACTGGACGGCAGGTCTTAAAGCGTTACTGTCTTCACAATAGGTAAACATATAACTACTTTATCTATTTTTGTAAAGTTGTTTATTTCAGTAGTAGTTGTAGTACTACAACCGCCAGTGTGTAGTAAATTGTATATATATTTTTGTAAAGTTTTTATTTCTTTTTTAATATATTCACCTTGCGCAGTGACCTGAATTTAAAAAATGG
>NW_013862583.1:0-335 GCF_000517525.1 Limulus polyphemus
GCAATTATAAATACCATTAGTAAACTATTTAATCAAATTTCTCTAACCTGATTTGACTCTCGTGGAAATTCTTATTACATAAATAGCCCAGTCAGTAGAATTACATTACTAACCCTTGCCGTTATCAGAGACAAAAACAGGAAACACGTTATATAATTTTATCGTTGTAAAAAACCTGAAAAATATTTAAATTTTACTCGTTAATGAAAAAGTAAATTGGTTTATGAATTAATTTAATATTACATTGATGATGTTGAACAGCTACAATTCCCTATGTGATATAATATTTGTGTCTTTAGAATACCTTCCTCCAGTTTGGTAACTAAAATATCATT
>NW_013862584.1:0-334 GCF_000517525.1 Limulus polyphemus
GTTTTCTTATTGAAAGTACACAGTATCGTTAAATCTTGTGTCTTCTTATTGACAGTACACAGTATCGTTAAATCTTGTGTCTTCTTATTGACAGTACACAGTATCGTTAAATCTTGTGTCTTTTTATTGACAGTAGACATTATCGTTAAATCTTGTGTCTTCTTATTGACATTACACAGTATCGTTAAATCTTGTGTCTTTTTATTGATAGTACACAGTATTGCTAAATCGTGTGTCTTCTTATTGAAAGTACGCAGTATTGTTAAATCTTGTGTCTTCTTATTGACAGAACACATTATTGTTAAATCTTGTGTCTTCTTATTGAAAGTACACA
>NW_013862585.1:0-335 GCF_000517525.1 Limulus polyphemus
CGTTTCTGAAGATGTTGGAACAGACATTACAGCTGCGATGTTATCTAGTAGTGAACAGTAAACAAACAAGTCTGTAACTTGAAAGAGTAACGTTTCTGAAGATGTTGGAACAGACATTACAGCTAGGATGTTATCTAGTAGTGAACGGTAAAGAAACAAGTCTGTAACTTGAAGAGTAACGTTTCTGAAGATGTTGGAACAGACATTACAGCTAAGATGTTATCTGGTAGTGAACAGTAAACAAACAAGTCTGTAACTTGAAAGAGTAACGTTTCTGAAGATGTTGGAACAGACATTACAGCTAAGATGTTATCTAGTAGTGAACGGTAAAGAAA
>NW_013862586.1:0-409 GCF_000517525.1 Limulus polyphemus
CCAACTGATCACAACACTTTATTATGCTGTTGAAACTGACAACAACACTTTATTATGCTGTTCCAACTGATCACAACACTCTATTATGCTGTTCCAACTGATCACAACACTCTATTATGCTGTTACTACTGATCACACTTTATTATGCTGTTCAAACTGATCACAACACTTTATTATGCTGTTCCAACTGATCACAACACTTTATTATGCTGTTCCAACTGATCACAACACTCTATTATGCTGTTCCAACTGATCACAACACTCTATTATGCTGTTCCAACTGATCACACTTTATTATGCTGTTCCAACTGATCACAACACTTTATTATGCTGTTCAAACTGAAACTGTAGTTCCATCTTACTCACGCTTTTAGAAATTGCTATCTTCCAAAGCATGCGCAGTTTTACA
>NW_013862587.1:0-334 GCF_000517525.1 Limulus polyphemus
TTTCGAGCTATTACTCTTCTAAACCACGACACGTTATTCCGAGCTACTACTCTTCTAAACCACGACACGTTATTCCGAGCTACTACTCTTCTAAACCACGACACGTTATTCCGAGCTACTACTCTTCTAAACCACGACACGTTATTTCGAACTACTACTCTTCTAAACCACGACATATTATTTCTAGCTATTACTCTTCTAAACCACGACACGTTATTCTGAGCTACTACTCTTCTAAACAACGACACGTTATTCCGAGCTACTACTCTTCTAAACAACGACACGTTATTCCGAGCTACTACTCTTCTAAACCACGACACGTTATTCCGAGCTA
>NW_013862588.1:0-719 GCF_000517525.1 Limulus polyphemus
GCAGAAGCTTGTTACAGTGAAACGTGAGTATCAAACAACATTCATAATCATGTCCATCAGATTTAGTTCAATAAGCAGTAGAGAAAGAAGAAGGGCACCATGGAAAACAGGACACCATTCTTGTAAAGTGTGATTAATGTCAGGAAACAGAGATTAAAATATAATAACTTATTCCATCATCTTTTGAAAATAATAATAATTTAGACATGAAAAACATATAAACAATTTTATTCAGTTGTTCCCTTATGAACTGAGCTACCCTTGAGTTACAATCCATTATTTCAATATATATCAACATGTAGCCAAGTAAATCTCAAATCGTGCACAAAATTGTATACGTTATGTAAATCCATATTGTACTTCAAAATGCAAAGTTTTCAAATATTTTTGAGACTAATGGTATTACAGATATATAAGATTAGTGGTTTAAAACCAATTGGACACTAGCTTCCAACATTTGTCTACAAGAGCAGAAATTTTTCTGAAATCTACTGAAATAGATTGAGTTGTCAGGTTACAAAGATATTAATCAATTGATCAATGGCTGAGTTTCTGAAAAATACCATAATGAATCTCTGTCTGAATATATGAATGTGCATTTTTAATCATTTTATCAAAATCATGTTTTCAAGAACGTTTATTTTGTCTAGATGACAATGAAAATACAATTTTGTGTTTTCACCTATGGCTTCCTCCAGCCATGTCACGTATCTCTGGAA
>NW_013862589.1:0-658 GCF_000517525.1 Limulus polyphemus
ATTATTCAAACAAAATCCCACCATCTAAAAGCCCATGACTTCTTCTTATAAAACAAACCCCATCTTTTCTATTGTTGTTATTCTGAGATAGCGAAAATTAATTTTATTTTTAGCTTTTCACGGGATATAATATTTTTCGTTAATACTATTATATGTATATTTTGAGTTTGACCGAAAATAAGCACTATCCAATATTTTTTCTATTAATTTTCCGTTAGAAAAGCACCTTTTTTCATTTTTCAAAACAGCTGATGTTTTCACCAATAAGCCAAGGCTATAGCCCATGTTTTTCCAAAATTATGAAAAAATTGTTTTTGCTAATATTTCAGTACGAAGATGCCCTTGATGTAAGACTTTCAAAATGCAGAACCTTTCATCAAAATTTCCAATAGTAATTTCATAATCTTTTAACAAACTTTTCCTATATTCGATTTTACTGTTGTTGTTTTTTTCAGTTATATTGTAAACAAAGAACAGATTTAAAAATACGATTATTCAAACAAAATCGTACAATAAAAAAGCCCATGACTTCTTCTTATAAAACAAACTTCATCATTTCTATTGTTGTTATTCTGGGATAGCGAAAATGTAATTTTTTTTAGCTTTTCACGGGATGTAATATTTTTTGTTAATACTATAATATCTATATTTTGAGTTT
>NW_013862590.1:0-335 GCF_000517525.1 Limulus polyphemus
GAATCCATAAACCCAACGGTTAGTGGCAAAATCTGTCATCTTGTCCCAGATAACAGTACACATGTAACAGGTGAGAATCCATAAACACAACGGTTAGTGGCAAAATCTGTCATCTTGTCCCAGATAACAGTACACATGTAACAGGTGAGAATCCATAAACACAGCGGTTAGTGGCAAAATCTGTCAACTTGTCCCAGATAACAGTACACATGTAACAGGTGAGAATCCATAAACACAACGGTTAGTGGCAAAATCTGTCATCTTGTCCCAGATAACAGTACACATGTAACAGGTGAGAATCCATAAACACAGCGGTTAGTGGCAAAATCTGTCAT
>NW_013862591.1:0-335 GCF_000517525.1 Limulus polyphemus
AGTGCGAAGGAAACCACAGGAATTCGATGGGAAGGCACTGTGGGAAGCATATAGAGTACACTTTGAGCTACTGGCAGAGATGAATGGATGGACAGAGGAGCAGAAAGCTGTATATCTGGCAACGAGCTTGAAGGGACAACCACTGGAAATACTTGGACAGTTGACAGCAGTGGACAGACACAACTATAGAACACTGGTGTCGGCTCTAGAACTCAGGTATGGAACCCAAAACCAGTCAGAAGTCTACAGGGCCAGATTCAGGACGAGAGTCCGTGTTAAAGGGGAGAGCCTGCAAGAGCTGGCACGGGACTTGGAGAGCATGGCACACAAGGCCT
>NW_013862592.1:0-336 GCF_000517525.1 Limulus polyphemus
AATATTTAACGATACTGTGTACTGTCAGTAAGAAAACACAAGATTTAACAATAATGTGTACTGTCAATAAGAAGACACAAGATTTAACGATACTGTGTACTGTCAATAAGAAGACACAAGATTTAACGATACTGTGTACTGTCAATAAGAAGACACAAGATTTAACGATACTGTGTACTGTCAATAAGAAGACACAAGATTTAACGATACTGTGTACTGTACAATAAGAAGACAAAAGATTTAACGATACTGTGTACTGTCAATAAGAAGACAGAAGAATTAACGATAATGTGTACTCTCAATAAGAAGACACAAGATTTAACGATACTGTGTACT
>NW_013862593.1:0-335 GCF_000517525.1 Limulus polyphemus
ACATTTGAGGAGCCAGTGTAGGAGGAATATTACCAACAAGTCGGTCTCAAGGAGACCAGTAGTGGTTGGTGTTGAGCGACGCCCATCAACCCCCATCTTGAAAGTCCCAACAGCTAGGTATAAAATGCCAAGCACACACACAGTGTCTATGTGACAGGAAAGCTAGATGGCCAAAGGTGCAACTTTGTCATAGACTCTGCGTCTCAGCAAACCCTTGTGAGCATCAAGGTGTTAGATAACGAAGGAGTACCAGAAGCCACGCAGAAGCTTTATGGTGTGACAGGACATTCTACAAGATTGTGGGGACCAGTGTGGGTGACTATTGAGCTCATGGG
>NW_013862594.1:0-332 GCF_000517525.1 Limulus polyphemus
GTTCTACCACAGGGCCAACCCATGCCCTATTGAACAGGGATTATATGAATTTTCTTCAGGATTTTTTTTTTCACTCTTCTAATCTCAACCTCACTGCCCGTAAGTATATATGCAATATGATTACTTTTTTTGTATGAAGAAGGCTTGTGGTTGAGACTGTAATAATAATAAAGCAAAAAAAATGTATTTTGTATCAAGAAGTGGAACATATTCATTGCAACGTATCGTTATTGTGAACTTTTTCTCATGTTAATGGGAAAGTGTTCGGCAGCAAAGTTATGCTGATTTAATAGAAAGTTGAAGCTCCAGCATGTATTAATTGTGTGCATGTT
>NW_013862595.1:0-707 GCF_000517525.1 Limulus polyphemus
TGGACCGTACTGCCTATTAGGGAAACATTTTCGTGTAGTTTTCCATCAAAACCTCAGGAAAGAATACTAGAAACATAACATATATGATAATAATATTGTAGAATATTCAGACAAAATTACGATTTTATCTCGTTTTTAAAACACCCTTTTGTTAACTTGTAAGATAAACTTGAAGAACACATGGTAATAAAAGAAACTGACTCTGAAATCAAATACTCTTGTAATCGTTAGACTGTCTTTATTTTCAAGTTTGGCGTTAAACTAAATAGATGAAAACTTAGTTGTTGTTCTTTAACAATCATACCGTGTACAGCGAAACCCGTAGTTAACGTGTAGATAATATCTTTCAGACACATTGTGCTACTATATTAGATACTAGCCCTGATGATGGTAACTGTTACCGAAACAAGTCGGCTGTATCTAATGATGAAAATTTTACCTTTGATAGTCCCACAAACCGTCAGTTTTTGTGGTATTTACCCACGATAAAAGACCATAATTCTAGAGTTATACATTAGAGGGAAGGCAGCTAATCAACAACACTCGTTGCCAACACTTTCACTTCTCTAATTGGATAGTGGGATTTTATCATCAACCTTACAATGTATCCACGGGTAAAACCGTAATGACAGTAATGAGGCGCAATCTCGTGGGTTCTCACCTCTACAGTAAACAATATCAATGTTGATGTCTATAGAAAGAAATTT
>NW_013862596.1:0-335 GCF_000517525.1 Limulus polyphemus
ATGTCTTCAGCACGAGTTTGGGGCAAAGGACCAGCAATGTCAACGGCTACTCTTTCCATTGGTGCGCCAACTTGATATAACTTCATTGGAGCCCATCCCTTATGCTTGGGTCCCCTTTTAGCACAACATGTACTGCATGTCCTGGACCATTCTTCCACATCTTGCCTCATACATGTCCAGTAAAATCTGTGTCGTAGGTGACTCAATGTTTTCTTAACTCCGAGATGTCCTCCTGTTAAACTATCATGGGATTGACGCAGCACAACTTCACGTAACTTTCTCGGTATAACTGTTTGCCAGGTTGTCACTTTCCCATCTGCAGTTTCCCATCTACG
>NW_013862597.1:0-552 GCF_000517525.1 Limulus polyphemus
GGCTATCTGCGCTAGCTGTCTCTAATTTAGCTGTGTGAGACTAGAGGGAAGGCAGCTAGTCATCACTACCCACCGCCAACTCTTGGGCTATTATTTTACCAATGATTAATCATCACATTATAGTGCCCACACGGCTGTAAGGGTGAGCATGTTTGGTGTGACGATTGTCTTGTTTGTTTGTTTTTGAATTTCACGCAAAGCTACAGGAGGGCAATTTGCGCTAGCCGTCCCTAATTTAGCAGTGTAAGACTAGAGGGAAGGCAGCTAGTCATCACCACCCACCGCTAACTCTTGGGCTACTCTTTTACCAAAGAATAGTGAGATTGACCGTCACAATATAACGCCCCACGGCTGAAAGGGCGAATATGTTTGGTGTGACAGGGATTTGAACCCGCGACCCTCAGATTGCCAGTCGAGTGCCTTAACCACCTGGCCATGCCGAGCCACCAACCATATGATCTGGAATAAAATGACGACAGAGGGGAAAAAATCGAATAGCTGTCTTACATGGTTGTTTGTTTGTTTTTTAATTTCGTCGCAAAGCTACACGAG
>NW_013862598.1:0-327 GCF_000517525.1 Limulus polyphemus
GTTTAAAATATTGTAAGGGTATGTGGGTGTAAGGTGTTATAAGGGGATGTCGGTGTAAAGCATTGTAAGGGTATGTTGGTGTAAGACGTTATAAGGGGATGTCGGTGTGAAGCATTGTAAGGGTATGTGGGTGTAAGATGTTATAAGGGGATGTCGGTGTGAAACATTGTAAGGGTATGTGGGTGCAAGATGTTATAAGGGGATGTCGGTGTGAAGCATTGTAAGGGTATGTGGGTGTAAGACGTTATAAGGGGATGTCGGTGTGAAGCATTGTAAGGGTATGTGGGTGCAAGATGTTATAAGGAGATATCGGTGTGAAGCATTGTA
>NW_013862599.1:0-334 GCF_000517525.1 Limulus polyphemus
CTACTGATCGTAATGTCTTTTTTAAAATATTGATCTTTCTTTCTTAGTGGATCATTGTGTTGATCTATCTTTCTTTCTTAGTGGATCATTGTGTTGATCTATCTTTCTTTATATTGCCGGATTATTGTGTTGATCTATCTATCTTTCTTTATATTGCCGGATCATTGTGTTGATCTATCTATCTTTCTTTATATTGTCGGATCATTGTGTTGATCTATCTTTCTTTCTTTATATTGCCGGATCATTGTGTTGATCTATCTATCTTTCTTTATATTGCCGAATTATTGTGTTGATCTATCTTTCTTTCTTTATATTGCCGGATTATTGTGTTGAT
>NW_013862600.1:0-334 GCF_000517525.1 Limulus polyphemus
TTCAGCATGTTATTAATAAAATAAGGAACACCTGAAAGAATTATTTCCCTCAGCATGTTATTAATAAAATAAGGAACACCTGAAAGAATTATTTCCCTCAGCATGCTATTAATAAAATAAGGAACATCAGAAAGAATTATTTCCCTCAGCATGTTATTAATAAAATAAGGAACATCAGAAAGAATTATTTCCTTCAGTATGCTATTAATAAAATATAGATCACCTGAGAGAATTATTTCCTTCAGCATGTTATTAATAATATAAGGAACATCAGAAAGAATTATTTCCTTCAGTATGCTATTAATAAAATAAGGATCACCTGAGAGAATTATTT
>NW_013862601.1:0-334 GCF_000517525.1 Limulus polyphemus
TAGTGGGATTGACCGTCACATTATAACGCCCCCACGGCTGAAAGGGCGAGCATGTTTGGTGTGACGGGGATTCTAACCCGCGACCCTCAGATTGCGAGTCGAGCGCCCTAACCACCTGGCCATGCCGCGCCATTTATGGATGAATAGAATCAAAACTACATAAATATATTTCTTGGATTGTGATGTATTTTAAAAATAAAGTATATGTCGCCTCCAAGGAGTGTTAAACATTGCGTTCTATATCATCAAAACTAAATTTAATGGTTTGCCTAGTAAACGTGATAATACCACTTTCGTTCCCTTAGAAAATATCACATCAGACTTTCTCTGAGTA
>NW_013862602.1:0-334 GCF_000517525.1 Limulus polyphemus
ACGAGTATCGAAACCGGGATTCTAGCGTTGTAAGTCCGCAGACATACCGCTGTGCCACTGGGGGGCCGCTCAATTATTAACTGTTGAGTTAGTCACACATAGAATCAGACAGAAAATTTGTTAATAAAATCGTTCATTCATGATAATCAGGCAAAAACATAAATTAAGATATCCAACTGGGCAAATTAATAATTAAGACATTCAATTAAACACAATAAAGGGCGTTAAATTAGATTCATACAAAATTAAGTACTTTGTGTTTTGAATTTCTCGCAAAGCTACACGAGAGCTATCTGCGCTAGCCGTCCCTAATTTAGCAGTGTAAGACTAGAGG
>NW_013862603.1:0-748 GCF_000517525.1 Limulus polyphemus
ACATAGAAGAGGTCTGTGGAAGACCATGGTCACCAACGTCCTGTTTGGATATGGTACATAGAAGAGATCTGTAGAAGTCCATGATCAACAACGTTCTGTTTGGATATGGTACATAGAAGAGGTCTGTGGAAGACCATGGTCACCAACGTCCTGTTTGGATATGGTACATAGAAGAGATCTGTAGAAGTCCATGGTCAACAACGTCCTGTTTGGGTATGGTACGTAAAGAGAGAGAGACATGAGTAATTTATAGTCATGTAAATGGTTTTAATTTCAGTATATGAAAAAAAAGTTACCTGATGTGATCTAAAAAGTTGATTTATGTTTTTTACCGCTGAGTTCCTTAGTGATATAACAATTATTATACCCTAGTGTATCCTAGGGGTCATGCAAGATCTTCTTATTGATTTTATCTTTATTATAAGCAAGTCCTGGGGTGATATAGGAGCCTATTTATTACTTGTCATCTAGATTATAAGCAAGTCCTGGAGTGATATAGGAGCTTATTTATTACTTGTCATCCAGATTGATAAATAAGTTTCTATATTACTCCAAAAACTCGATCACATTTGTCATCCAGATTATGATCGAGTTTTGGAGTAATATAGAAACTTATTTATCACTTGTCATCCAGATTATGATCGAGTTTTTGGAGTAATATAGAAACTTATTTATCATTTGTCATCCAGATTATGATCGAGTTTTTGGAGTAATATAGAAACTTATTTATCACTTGTCATCTAGATTA
>NW_013862604.1:0-332 GCF_000517525.1 Limulus polyphemus
CACACTTAGTCACTTGTCACTACAGAAATACTAACTTCTTAACTTTGTTCACACTTAGTCACTTGTCACTACAGAAATACCAACTTGTTCACTTTGTTCACACTTGGTCACTTGTCACTACAGAAATACCAACTTGTTCACTTTGTTCACACTTGGTCACTTGTCACTACAGAAATATCAACTTGCTCACCTTGTTCACACTTGGTCACTTGTCTCTACAGATATACCAACTTGTTAACTTTGTTCACACTTAGTCACTTGTCACTACAGAGATACCAACTTGTTAACTTTGTTCACACTTAGTCACTTGTCACTACAGAAATACCAACTTC
>NW_013862605.1:0-335 GCF_000517525.1 Limulus polyphemus
ACCAATAATTGCCCTATGTTACTATTTACAATACCAGACCTTTCAGATTATCTAAACAATCATGAAATGAAGGTGTTACACCTCCAGTCGTTAGTTGATTTTCCGTAAATTCGTTCCGACGAAACTTTAGCGACGCAAGTCTTCTTAAATAAAACTGGTTTATTCTTTCCGAACACAACTTTACGATACACTTAATTTCAACAGTCGCGCTATAACAAATGCTATAACTCACGAGGCCAACAATATTTTCTCTGACTGCAGTTCAATTACTCAATACTACACTGTTATCCCGTCATGTTGTGACCATCTTATATATACCAGACTACCCCCAATCT
>NW_013862606.1:0-629 GCF_000517525.1 Limulus polyphemus
CCAATGGATTTACCTTTTTTTAATTTAAAGCTAAAATCCGTAAAATACAAAAGAAATATGTTATTGTACCTATAGATAAGGCCAACTGTAAACAAGATTTCAAAATATTTAAAAATAATGAATATGTTTTAAAAACTTTAGAAAGTTTAAATAAAACTTTATTAATAGATACAATTCAAACATATGATTTTACTACATTGTTTACAAATATATCACTTAATGATTTGGTAATAGTGGTATATTCATTAATAGAAGAACTTATAGATCTACCCGTAGAAATAGAGAAACAAACTTTACTATTAATAAAATTAAAAACATTTTTTAATTTATTGGTACTGTGTTGCCAATTTATATCTTCATTTTTACGAGAATTTCTAGTTTGTCCTATATATACTGTTTTACATTCACATAATATTTTATATATACCAAATGAAAACAATCTAATTTTTATAATTGTGTATAAAATAATCATTGATTTAAAAGATTGTTAGTTTTTTAATGTTATCTGTGTAATTACTTTTTCCTGGATTATTAATTCCAATTAAATCGTCAATATATCTGTGTGTTAAGAAAAACATTTCCTGATTCGAAAAAAAATATTTATGCATTTTTCATGAACACAAAAAAAA
>NW_013862607.1:0-636 GCF_000517525.1 Limulus polyphemus
AATTGCCTATTGTCTATAGAACTAATCAGGAAAGTTTCTCTTCATTCTTGTTTGTTGTACTCAAATTGCCTATTGTCTATAGAACTAATCAGGAAAGTTTCTCTTCATTCTTGTTTGTTGTACTCAAATTGTCTATTGTCTATAGAACTAATCAGGAAAGTTTCTCCTTCATTCTTGTTTATTGTTCTCAAATTGTCTATTGTCTATAGAACTAATCAGGAAAGTTTCTCTTCATTCTTGTTTGTTGTACTCAAATTGCCTATTGTCTATAGAACTAATCAGGAAAGTTTCTCCTTCATTCTTGTTTGTTGTACTCAAATTGTCTATAGAACTAATCAGGAAAGTTTCTCCTTCATTCTTGTTTATTGTACTCAAATTGTCTATTGTCTATAGAACTAATCAGGAAAGTTTCTCCTTCATTCTTGTTTGTTGTTCTCAAATTGTCTATAGAACTAATCAGGAAAGTTTCTCCTTCATTCTTGTTTGTTGTTCTCAAATTGTCTATAGAACTAATCAAGAAAGTTTCTCCTTCATTCTTGTGTATTGTACTCAAATTGTCTATAGAACTGATCAAGAAAGTTTCTCCTTCATTCTTGTTTATTGTACTCAAATTGCCTATTGTCTATAGAACTAATC
>NW_013862608.1:0-765 GCF_000517525.1 Limulus polyphemus
CCAGATTCCAGTAAGTGTTGCTACATCCGTTGATCTGCATGTCACAGCACTTAAATCAACTACAGTACCCTCTATGTCAGAGAAGATAATTTGGGGTAGGATAAAAGAACATCCCCATGGGAGCCCAATGCTTGTAGAAGCAGTGGAAGACCCGTCCACGCCAGCGGATTTTAAGATTGGAAGGTCACTTGTAGCAGGTCGTCAAGTAGTACCTATAACAGTGGCCAATTTCTCTAAATTTGAGCAGACACTTAAGGAAGGGGCATTGTTGGGTGTGTGTCAAGAGGTAGAGCCAGTCAATGTTAAAGCAAGGAATACAACTGTAAAGAAAGGAATCATGATCTCCTTTCGAAAAGACGTCAGCATAATTTGCCAAAAGTTCTTTTACCTGAAGAGCCTGTGATGATGACAAATGGACTATGCTCTTCTTATAGAGGTCAGTCAAATATTCTGGAAGTGTATCCTCGGCTGCACAAACCTGGTAGAATAAACACAGGTAATCACCATCCAATAAAGATCCCTCCAAGGAGAATAGCTCCAGCAAAGCGACAAGACATAGAGAAGCTCATGGATGGTCTGATTAAAGAAGGGATAGTAGAGGAATCAGATAGTCCCTGGTCTGCTCCCGTCGTATTAGTCCAGAAGAAGGATGGGACCCAACGTTGCTGTGTGGACTTCAGGGCTCTTAACAGCATAACCGAAAAAGACTCATACCCACTGCCAAGAATTGATGATACTCTTGATGCCCTAAGTGGAGCCAGGTGG
>NW_013862609.1:0-332 GCF_000517525.1 Limulus polyphemus
CTAAGGTGGGCGTCCTGTTAACAGATCCATTGGCAACCAAAGTTCCCGACCAAACATCAACTTTGCTGGAGTGTATCCAGTGGTTTCATGCTCTGCTGTTTTATAGGCCATCAACAGTGGAGGAAGTAAGACATCCCAGTCATCTTGGCGGCTATTACAAAAACTTTGCCAATTCCTGTCCCAGTGTCCAGTTTGTACTTTTCTACCATCCCATCAGACTGTGGGTGAAATGGCGCTGTCCTGGTCTTTCGGATGCCAAACAACTTGAAGCATTCTTGGAACACAGCTGATTCAAAGTTACGGCCTTGATCTGAATGCAGTTCATATGGCAT
>NW_013862610.1:0-335 GCF_000517525.1 Limulus polyphemus
CTGTTACAAAACTGTGCCAATTCCTGTTACAGTGTCCAATTGTACTTTTCTACCATCCAATCAGACTGTGGGTGAAGTGGCGTTGTCCTGGTCTTTTGTATGTCAAACAACTTGCAGCATTCATGGAACACAGATGATTCAAAGTTACGGCATTGATCTGAATGCAATTCGTATGGCATACCAAACCTGAAGAATAAATCACTAATAGCTGAAGCTACAGTTGTAGCTTCCTGATTTGGTATTGCATATGCCTCAGGCCACTTGGTGAAATAATCCATCACCACACAAATGTACCTGTTTCCAGCACGAGTTTGGGGCAAAGGACCACCAATGTC
>NW_013862611.1:0-335 GCF_000517525.1 Limulus polyphemus
TTCTCTGTTGTTTTTATAGGCGAATCACATTTTCTAGAAACTTCTAATAATACCGGTTATGGAAGTGGATATATTGTTGATTCTTGTGTTCACGAATATTCTACAATCTTGGAGAATTGGCGGGAGTTTCGCCATACGTAACTAACACGGTAAACTAGACACGCCCTCAAATATAAACTTATTCGAAACAAACGTTGACATTAAAATTAATATATAACAAATTCGTTATACGCAACACATATCTGATACAACAAGTCACGCATATTTCTAAATACAAATTCAATCCAAGCAACATTCATATTAAAAATAAATACGTAATGATAAATTCGTTACAA
>NW_013862612.1:0-334 GCF_000517525.1 Limulus polyphemus
ATCCTCAATCATTGGATTCTCACTCTGATGATAGAGATTTGCCCACTCGATCAAGGGCAGGATCCATGGAGGTCGAGCGCCCTCCATCTAGTAAAGAAAAACAGCGTGTCTTTAAACCGAAGGGTTCTCCACCCTGTTCTCCTAAACCTACATAAAAATGGCCACGTTGATACAGTGGAACTGTCAAGGTTTTCGTTGTAATCTCAATGACATTAAGGCCTTGATTGACTCCTATCATCCCGCGTGTCTCTCCTTACAGGAAACATTTCTGAAACCTGCCGATACAGTCACCTTTCGGCAGTTTTCTTTGTACAGGAATGACAGCTTGTGTGAT
>NW_013862613.1:0-332 GCF_000517525.1 Limulus polyphemus
AACAGTACACAGTATAGTTAAATCTTGTGTCTTCTTACTGACAGGACACATTATTGTTAAATCTTGTGTTTTCTTACTGAGAGTACATATTATCGTTAAATCTTGTGTGTTCTTATTGATAGTACACAGTATTTATAAATCTTGCGTCTTCTTATTGACAGTACACAGTATCGTTAAATCTTGTGTCTTCTTATTGACAGCACACAGTATCCTTAAATCTTGTGTCTTCTTATTGACAGTACACAGTATCGATAAATCTTGTGTCTTCTTATTGACAGGACATATTATTGTTAAATCTTGTGTTTACTTACTGACAGTACATATTATCTTTG
>NW_013862614.1:0-326 GCF_000517525.1 Limulus polyphemus
TACTATTAACTAAATGTTGGTTTAATAACTATTATTAACTACTGTTTTGTCTAATAACTACTATTAACTAAATGTTGGTCTAATAACTACTATTAAGTAAATGCTAGTCTAATAACTATTATTAACTAAATGTTGGTCTAATAACTATTATTAACTAAATGTTGGTATAATAACTATTATTAACTACATGTTGGTCTAATAACTACTATTAACTACATGTTGGTCTAATAACTACTACTAACTAAATGTTGGTCTAATAACTTTATTAAATATATGTTGGTCTAATAACTACTATTAACTAAATGTTGTTTAATAACTATTATTAA
>NW_013862615.1:0-334 GCF_000517525.1 Limulus polyphemus
AATAACTGTTACCTAGGAGATAGTTTGTTCACATAATAATAACGGTTACCTAGGAGATAGTTTGTTCAACTAATAATAACTGTTAGCTAGGAGATAGTTTGTTCACATAATACTAACTGTTACCTAGGAGATAGTTTGTTCACATAATAATAACAGCTACCTCGGAGTCAGATTGTACACATAATAATAACTGTTGCCTAGGAGATAGTTTGTTCAGATAATAATAATTGTTACCTCGGAGATAGTTTGTTCACATAATAATACTGTTACCTAGGGGATAGTTTGTTTACATAATAATAACTGTTACCTAGGAGATAGTTTATTCACATAATAA
>NW_013862616.1:0-334 GCF_000517525.1 Limulus polyphemus
TATTCAACGATAATGTGTACTGTCAGTAAGAAAACACAAGATTTAACAATAATGTGTCGTGTCAATAAGAAGACACAAGATTTAACAATACTGTGTACTGTCAATAAGATGTCACAAGATTTAAAAGTACTGTGTACTGTCAATAAGAAGACACTAGATTTAACAAAGTGTCTACTGTCAATAAGAAGACACAAGATTTAACAATATTGTGTAATATCAATAAAAAGACACATGATTTAACGATACTGTGTACTGTCAATAAAAAGACACAAGATTTAACGAAACTGTGTACTGTCAATAATAGAAGACACAAGATTTAACAATACTGTGTACT
>NW_013862617.1:0-335 GCF_000517525.1 Limulus polyphemus
GGCTCATCAGGCCGGCTAGGATACTACAGGCACAGTAACAGTTGAGACACTACTTATATTATATAACTGCGAGTGACACTGGCTATGAACAATGCACTGTAATTCACAAAGAAATGTGAAATACTGAGCAAGTACACACCACACTGTAACACTGACAAAGCATGCTCACGCAACAATACTCCAATCATCACAATGGAAGACGTTTTTTCCTGAAAATTAACCATTCCAGGTAACACAACATTATAATTATGGAATATGGATGAAAAGTTCCTTCCTTTCCCGTGTGCTTCATAACCCACCCTTTTATGACTTTTATTTACATTCTGTACGCTGTT
>NW_013862618.1:0-335 GCF_000517525.1 Limulus polyphemus
GGACTCTGTACTTATTACTGGAAGTTTGTGAAGGACTTTGCAACTATAGCTGCTCCACTACATGATTTGACTAAAAAAGGCCAGAAGTTTGAATGGACAGTTTCTTGCCAGCATTCTTTCAAGACGTTGAAGGCAAAATTGGCCTCTGCTCCACTTATAAAGCTTCCAGATCCCTCACAGCCGTACATACTGGATTGTATACTAGTAATGTCGGAATTGGAGGAGTGTTGTCTCAGAAAGTGGGCGAAAACGAACATGTGGTGGCCTACTTCAGTAGGGTTTTGAGTAGACCAGAGAGGAACTACTGTGTAACACGGAGGGAACTCCTCACTATA
>NW_013862619.1:0-335 GCF_000517525.1 Limulus polyphemus
CAAACATTGAGTATTACACCACCTAACGAGAAACATGTTCATTATCTAGTCCATAAAAATACAATCATTTTATTTTTACCAATTATCTTAACACTCAGTCTTTCAGAACATAAACCTACATGTGGAAGTTGAAAAATACAGTTTGTCTGGTTGCCAGTGGAAAGTTGAAATTTATGAATGACAAACTACAAATTTCACTCAGACATTCTAATTTATTGTAGTTTTATTATTTATTTTTATAGTCTATTTTGTATGGCATTAAAGTAAAAAACTGTATATTAAAATGCAGCAATAAGATTCATTATGAGTACAAACTATGATAATGTAAGTATGAA
>NW_013862620.1:0-335 GCF_000517525.1 Limulus polyphemus
TGATAACATGAATTTCTGACGTTTGTTTTAAGAAACGAATTAATTCTTCTTTATGCAGCAAAGAGAATGGGGAAATTTCAGGTTAACAAATGAATAAACCACTGTGACAAAAGATTGTAGTTTCGAAAACGTTCATGTTAACTACCTATGACAGTCATGTCCACTGGTTTTAAGGGCTTGGTTGTTACATCACTTCTTGAAGCACGTACACGCTGAAGACGTTATAGTGACCAGTTTCCTTTCTTATCTGATCCACCCTTTGGCCAATCATTTATTTGACCTCTGTTGACAGAAACTCGATCACATACTTCAACCTTTTTGACCTTTAGAATTTT
>NW_013862621.1:0-333 GCF_000517525.1 Limulus polyphemus
CTCACATGCTCAACAATACGTCTCTCTCTGTCCGTAGTTCAATTACACATTGTTGCCGTCACGTCCTGACCGTCTTAAATGTACAAGAATACCGAAATCTAGCAACCTCCCGAGGTTTCACGAATGTTCTAGAAGTGCATGACGTGTTACTAGCGTCACGTGACCTCCGCTGTCGTAACACTGCCCCTTCCTTAGTATTGTTCGTCCCGAACAATAGCCACTCACATTAAACAATTAACAATAACTTAATTAAATGTACAGAATTTACAAACACAAAATTAAACTTCAACAAAGTTTCTTAATTTTATGGGACGTATCTTCTTCCCTACTGGT
>NW_013862622.1:0-335 GCF_000517525.1 Limulus polyphemus
GAATTGTTTGTCACTTTCATAACACTTGTTTTATCAGTTGCATCAGCTTGAGTTTTGATTTGAGGCTAATTACTGAATTGTTTGTCTCATTTTCTGACAGCTTGTTTTATCAGTTGCATCAGCTTGAGTTTTTGATTTGAGGCTAATTGTGGATAATTACTGAATTGTTTGTCTCACGTTCATGATGCTTGTTTTATCAGTTTGAGTTTTAATTTGAGGCTAATTGTAGATATTTACTGAATTGTTTGTCTCACATTCATGGTGCTTGTTTTATCAGTTGCATCAGATTGAGTTTTAATTTGAGGCTAATTACTGAATTGTTTGTCTCACGTTCA
>NW_013862623.1:0-335 GCF_000517525.1 Limulus polyphemus
AGCTAGTCATCACCACCCACCGCCAACTCTTAGGCTATTCTTTTACCAACGAATAGTGGAATTGACCGCCACAATATAACGCCCTCACGGCTGAAAGGGCGAGGTGGGACCCGCGACCCTCAGAATGCGAGTCGAGCGTCCTAATCACCTGGCCATGCCGGGCCAAATTTAAAACGAATGAAGTCAGTTATGTTATTCATGATCGTTTCTGGAATCACTTTGATTAATAAATTATTAAGAAAGTGATCACTGGAAATGAACCTCCCATTCTGCTAAGACTTTTCTGCAAGGAAAGTAAAGTGAAATCATTGTATATATATATATATATATATATA
>NW_013862624.1:0-336 GCF_000517525.1 Limulus polyphemus
CGCAAGAATGATAACATAAACCTAGAGTTTTGCATGTAAATACGCATGTACGCAACGAACGTTGATAAAAAAATTCGAGAAGATTCGTCCAAATTGAACGAAGTACCGGTACAAAACGCGAAACCTTCCATAACTCCCTTAAAACGAATAGTAGAAAGGTGAAACTCTGCATATAACTGCGCAACGATATAGTGTACCTACATACCAAATTTGGTGAATAATAATCAATTCAGGACCCTCTGGTAACAAGAAATCGAGAAACAATCGGTAACAAAAAGCTTCAGTGCAGTACACATACGATTTCAAGAAGCCATTAAAAGAGTAACATAAAACGAC
>NW_013862625.1:0-522 GCF_000517525.1 Limulus polyphemus
TTGTTTTTGCATAAACATAAACATTCCAGAACTGTTTTTGCATAAACACATATATTCCAGAACTGTTTTTGCATAAACATTCCAGAACTGTTTTTGCATAAACACATATATTCCAGAATTGTTTTTGCATAAACACATATATTCCAGAATTGTTTTTGCATAAACATATATATTCCAGAATTGTTTTTGCATAAACACATATATTCCAGAACTGTTTTTGCATAAACACATATATTCCAGAATTGTTTTTGCATAAACATATACATCCCACAACTGTTTTTGCATAAACATATACATTCCAGAACTGTTTTTGCATAAACACATATATTCCAGAACTGTTTTTGCATAAACATTCCAGAACTGTTTTTGCATAAACACATATATTCCAGCACTGTTTTTTGCTACCCATTTTAAATGCAGTATTTTTAATGAGGTAGCGAATAGTAACATTATATTAAAGCAGCTATAGATATCAAGATAAAAAAAGGTGCTTAATATCTGTTTATATCTAAAAATCCGAGG
>NW_013862626.1:0-335 GCF_000517525.1 Limulus polyphemus
TTATACATCCATTACAGCAAGATACATCTTTACTTTGTAATTAGGTCGGAGTAACTGAAATACAATTATACATCCGTTACAGCAATATTACATCTTTACTTTGTAATTAGGTCGGGGTAACTGAAATACAATTATACATCCATTACAGTAAGATACATCTTTACTTTGTAATTAGGTCGGGGTAACTGAAATACAATTATACATCTTTACTTTGTAATTAGGTCGGAGTAACTGAAATACAACTATACATCCATTACAGCAAGATACATCTTTACTTTGTAATTAGGTCGCAGTAACTGAAATACAATTATACATCCATTACAGTAAGATACATC
>NW_013862627.1:0-335 GCF_000517525.1 Limulus polyphemus
TCAGGCTGAGCTGCATTGATGTGTTTCACTTCACGTTGTTGTAGTTTCCTTAGTTGATCTAGTTTCTTATTGTGTGTAGACTTCTTTTCTTGATTCAGCAATGAGTTGTTTTGGTTGATAGCGCGTTGTATATTGCCGTAATCATCTGGTTTGAGGTAACAGGCTAGTTGGTGGTCTAATTTCTGTTTGAGTTTTTGTAAATAGTCCAGTTCTTGATATATAATAACAAAACTATATAATATATGATGTACAGGATAGACACGTATACTGAGCTGTATTCTCCTCTTAGGATTACACCAAGTACCAAGGATTTTATTACCGTCGTACAGAGGAAA
>NW_013862628.1:0-467 GCF_000517525.1 Limulus polyphemus
AACATGAATGTTGTCACTGAAACAATACTAGCTCGAGTAGTCATTGTTACCTCTTAACATGGATGTTGTCACTGAAACAATACTAGCTCGAGTAGTCATTGTTACCTCTTAACATGGATGTTGTCACTGAAACAATCTCAGCTTGAGTAGTCACATGGGTATTGTCACTGAAACAATCCCAGCTCGAGTAGTCATTATTACCTCTTAACATGGATGTTGTCACTGAAACAATTCCAGCTTGAATAGTCATTGTTATCTGTTAACATGCATGTTGTCACTGAAACTATCCCAGCTAAGACAACAAATACATATATGTATTTTCTATACGATGATATTGGTATTAAAGTTTTTTAATCAGACAAACAGCCAATAAGATGTAGATTTTGTGGCAACGTATAGTTTCACTACTACAGTATCCGTTATATATAAAGCTTGGATTCATACAATTCTATTCAGTATTAAATACG
>NW_013862629.1:0-480 GCF_000517525.1 Limulus polyphemus
ACTGTATCCATGAAGACTTTTTAGCCAACTTTACTGTATCCATGAAGACTTTTTAGCCGAATTTACTGTGTTTATGAATCATTTTTGCCTGAAAATACTCTCTCATTCCATGGAGGATACTTTCAGCTGATTGTTGTATCAGCGGAGATTGTTTTAGATGACTGTATTGTATGCATAAAAGTTTTCTTCAGGTGACTATTGTATCCATGGAGATTGATTTATTTGACTGTATTGTAACCATGGAGATTTTATTCAGGTGGTTCTTGTATCCATGAAGATTTTTTTACCTGACTTTACTGTATTCATGATGACTTTTTAGCTGACTTTGTTGTATTTATAGAGATTTTACGCCTTACCATACTCTCTCTCTCTCTCATTCCATTAAGGATACCTTCAGCTGATTGTTGTATCCGCGGTACATTGTGTTAGCTGACAGTTGCACTTATAGAGATTTTACGCCTGACAATACTCTCTCTCTCT
>NW_013862630.1:0-335 GCF_000517525.1 Limulus polyphemus
CTGATGATACTCTTGATGCCCCCAGTGGAGCCAAGTGGTTTTCAACTCTGGACTTAAAGTCAGGTTTCCATCAAGTAAAAATGGCTGAAGCAGATAAACCTAAGACTGCATTTAGTTATGGTCAAGGTCTCTGGCAATATCATGTGATGCCATTCGGGCTTAGCAGTGCTCCGGCAACATTTGAGAGGCTGATGGAAAGGGTACTGGAAAGCCTACAATGGAGGATAGCCCTAGTGTACCTGTATGATGTCATAGTGTTTGCAACAACTTTTGATGAGGAAATCTTCCAGCTAGAGGAAGTATTCAAGCGTTTGGAAGCAGCAAACCTCAAACTC
>NW_013862631.1:0-335 GCF_000517525.1 Limulus polyphemus
AACATGATAGTTTGTTACATGCACGAGGGATGTTGAAATTACGTGAAATATAATATAGGGAACTTGGTTGTGACATTAGGATCAGATAACCCTAATTGTGAATAAATGTCAGTGATCCGCATGTAACCTGGTTGTGACATTAGGATCAGATAACCCTACTGGTGAATAAATATCAGTGATCCGCATGTAACCTGGTTGCGACATTAGGATCAGATAACCCTACTGACGATTAGATATCAGTGGTCCATCCATGTAACCTGGTTGTGACATTAGGATCAGATAACCCTACTGGTGAATAAATATCAGTGATCCGCATGTAACCTGGTTGTGACATT
>NW_013862632.1:0-336 GCF_000517525.1 Limulus polyphemus
AGATTTGTGTGTTTGTTGTTGTATGATCTGAATGGCCAACATGCAAATAAAGTCCCGTTTCGAATGTTCTCAACACAGATTTTTGTGTTTGTTGTTGTATAATCTGAATGGCCACCAGGAAATAAAGTCCCGTTTCGAATGTTCTCAACACAGATTTGTGTGTTTGTTTTTGTATAATCTGAATGGCCACCAGGAAATAAAGTCCCGTTTCGCATGTTCTCAACACAGATTTGTGTGTTTGTTGTTGTATAGTCTGAGTGGCCAACAGGAAATAAAGTCCCGTTTCGCATGTTCTCAACACTGATTTGTGTGTTTGTTGTTGTGTAATCTGAGTGG
>NW_013862633.1:0-335 GCF_000517525.1 Limulus polyphemus
AGTATCGTTAAATCTTGGTCTTCTTATTGACAGTACACAGTATCGTTAAATCTTATGTCTTCTTATTGACAGTACACAGTATCGTTAAATTTTGTGTCTTCTTATTGAAAGTACCCAGTATTGTTAAATCTTGCGTCTTCTTATTGACAGTACACAGTATCGTTAAATCTTGTGTCTTCTTATTGAAAGTACACAGTATCGTTAAATCTTGTGTCTTCTTATTGAAAGTACACAGTATCGTTAAATCTTGTGTCTTCTTATTGAAAGTACACAGTATTGTTAAATCTTGTGTCTTCTTATTGATAGTACACAGTATCGTTAAATCTTGTGTCTTC
>NW_013862634.1:0-334 GCF_000517525.1 Limulus polyphemus
GTCTTACTCCCTCCACTATTGATGGCTTATAGGACAACAGAGCATAAAACCACTGGATACACTCCAGCAAAGTTGATGTTTGGTCGGGAACTTCGGTTGTCTGTGGATCTGTTAACAGGGCGCCCACCTTATGAAGAGTTGCCCGAGAATATGTCAGAGTTTGTGAAAGTGTTATCGGAAAGGATGGATGATATTCACCATCAAGTGCGTTCAAACTTGAAAACGTCTGCTGATTCGATGAAGTTAACTTATGATAAGAGATCTACTGAAGTCAGCTTTGTACCAGGAGACAAGGTATGATTGTATAATCCCAGGAAGACCAAAGGGAAGTCTC
>NW_013862635.1:0-483 GCF_000517525.1 Limulus polyphemus
TCTATTTGTTTAGAAACACCACCATATTTGATATCTGCCAAATACAATAATTGCTCTATTTGTTTTAGAAACACCACCATATTTGATATCTGCCAAATACAATAATCGCTCTATTTGTTTGAAAACATCACCAAATTTGATATCTGCCAAATAAAATAATTGCTCTATTTGTTTATAAACACCACCATATTTGATATCTGCCAAATACAATAATTGCTCTATTTGTTTAAAAACACCACCATATTTAATATCTGCCAAATACAATAATCGCTCTGTTTGTTTAAAAACACCACCATATTTGATATCTTCCAAATACAATAATTGCTCTATTTGGTTTAAAAACACCACCATATTTGATATCTGCCAAGCGGGCCGCTAGGAGACGAAACACTGAAATTTCTATTCATGGATTTCATATATATATGAAATATACATGATATATATATATATATATATAGTTAATCTAGTGAATCTTCTTTATTA
>NW_013862636.1:0-473 GCF_000517525.1 Limulus polyphemus
TTTTTTCTTTCGCATCAGTTATATTATAAACAAAGAATAACTTTAAAAATGAGATTATTCAACCAAACTCCAAACATATAAAAGGCCACGATGTATTCTTATAAAATAAACTCCACCATTTGGATTGTTTTTACTCTTGGTTAGCGAAAGTTCATTTTTTTTCTTCACCATTTCACGGGACATAACATTTTTCGTTAATGTTATAATGCCTCAATTTTTAGTTTTCTGACGGAATAAGCAATAGCCGATAATTTTCTATTAAGTTTGCGTCAAAAACGCACCTCTTTCAATTTTCCTAAAAAATCCACATTTTCACCGAAAAGCCAAGGCTATAGCCCATGTTTTTTCCCAAATTTTGAAAAAAATAGTTTTTCCTTATATTTTAATACAAAGATGCCCTTCTTTTGAAAGTCCTTCATTTAATACAAAGATGCCCTTCATGTAAGACTTTCAAAATGGATATCCTTTACATC
>NW_013862637.1:0-414 GCF_000517525.1 Limulus polyphemus
GCTATTCTCCTGGATATTTTTAACCGGATCTGGCAGGAGCACATTTGTCCTGATTCTTGGTGCCAGGCTATTGTCCTCCCTTTCTCTAAACCTGTGAAGGATCCCAAGATTCCTTCAAATTATCGTCCCATTGCTTTGACTAGTTGTCTTTGTAAGGTCCTAGAGAGGATGGTTAATGCTCGTTTTGTTTGGTTCCTCGATTTGAACACGCTCTTCTCACCCACCCAGTGTGGGTTCCGTCGACAATATGCTGCCAAGCTTCGATCCTTACCACGGCATCCCACCTGGGATTGTGTCTTTCTCCCACAATGTGCCATACTCTTTCGGAACAGAGATGAAGGCCAAAGGAAGGAATAGCAGACAATTCAGCCAGTTGCGCCTGGATAGGGGTCTGGCATTTGATGACATTGCTGT
>NW_013862638.1:0-489 GCF_000517525.1 Limulus polyphemus
GCCTGGTATAATGATCTGTTTTTTTCAAACAATATAGCCTGGTATAATGATCTGGTTTTATCAAACAATATAGCCTGGTATAATGATCTGGTTTTTCAAACAATATATACAGCTATAATGATATGGTTTTTCAAACAATGTAGCCTGGTATAATTATCTGGCTTATCAAACAATATAGCCTGGTATAATGATCTGGTTTTTCAAACAATATAGCCTGCTATAATGATCTGGTTTTTCAAACAAGGTAGCCTGCTATGATAATTATTCTTAAAATAATTGTACTTTCTTATATGTGTGATTCCATGAACAATGGACACGTTAATCAAGATCTGCAGCTAGATTTGATGATTTTTAACACCGTTAGAACTAGATTTGATGATACACGGTGTTAAAACTAGATTTGATGATACGGTATCATCAAATCTAGTTTTAACACCGTATCATCAAATCTAGTTTTAACACCGTATCATCAAATCTAGTTTTAACACC
>NW_013862639.1:0-335 GCF_000517525.1 Limulus polyphemus
TTTTTGACAACGAATAGTGGGATTGACCGTCATCTTATAACGCCCCCATGGCTGAAAGGGCAAGCATGTTTGGTCGGACAGGGATTCGAACCCGCGACCCTCAAATTTCGAGTCAAGCACCCTATCCACCTAGCCATGCCGAGCCAGAAGAAAATGAGAGAAAGGAAAGACTAGAAATAGAGAGAGAGGAAGAATAAGAGCACAAGTTGAAAAAGAAGAAAGAAAGAAGAGAGACTAGAAATAGAGAGAATAAGAGCACACATTGAGATACAAAACTCACCCAACTGAAGAAAGAAGGGCCCAAGAATGACAATGGAGTCAGGGCTAGCCGATTT
>NW_013862640.1:0-335 GCF_000517525.1 Limulus polyphemus
CCCACAACCTTATTTTTTTTCAAAATGTCTTTATTACTTGTTTTTAACTAGTTTATATCCCAATATTTGGCTGCTAGTCTAGGAATTGTTGTTGGGTTTTTTGTATTTCCACTCTGAACGGTATCTCTATCTTTTCTGGTGGTACACGAATTCTACAAACGTTTCTGTAATGTTGCGATATGTAGGCATATCATATGTTTTCTACCTGCTTCAGTGACACGGAAATTGTTTTAATTTTTTTAGTACCTTCTATGCAGTTTTAGCTTAAATACGTAGTCCAGAAAGCCGGTGAGATTACGTTTCTACATGCTTTATCTCTACAGTACATAATGTGT
>NW_013862641.1:0-334 GCF_000517525.1 Limulus polyphemus
TTTATCTCGTTAGTTAGCTCGCTGTCATCTTGCTTTGTAAGACAGAACGTTTATTTCGTTAGTTAGCTCGCTGTCACTTTGCTTTGTAAGACTGAGAACGTTTATTTCGTTAGTTAGCTCGCTGTCATTTTGCTTTGTAAGACTGAGAACGTTTATCTCGTTAGTTAACTCGCTGTCACTTTGCTTTGTAAGACAGAACGTTTATTTCGTTAGTTAGCTCGCTGTCACTTTGCTTTGCAAGACTGAGAACGTTTATTTCGTTAGTTAGCTCGCTGTCACTTTTGCTTTGTAAGACTGAGAACGTTTATTTCGTTAGTTAGCTCGCTGTCATTTT
>NW_013862642.1:0-336 GCF_000517525.1 Limulus polyphemus
TGATAAAAGCAATCACTTGGCTTTGAACCAAAAAAAAAACATGTCGATGTCCTCTTTAACACCTTCCACATTTGCATTAAGATGGTGTTGCAACGAACGAAAAGGATGGTAATCCGATGGTGCCATATCTGGAGAATATGATGGGTGGGGGAGAACTTCCCAACCGAATTCCATAATCTTGTGTTGCGTCAAACGTGCCACATGCGAACGTGCATTGTCGTGGAGAAAAAGAACACCTTTCCGATTGACGAGTGAAAGGCGTTTCTGACGAAGGGCTTAATTTAAACGTTCCAGTTGCTGACTATAGATCTTTGTAATGACAGTTCGCTGTGGATT
>NW_013862643.1:0-415 GCF_000517525.1 Limulus polyphemus
ATAGGAAGAATACATTTAAACAAGTACGGTACGGGTTTGTTAACAGATTTCCACTCAGAATTTAACATCTTCGTTACTTGTGGATTGATTAGGAGAATACATTTAAACAAGTACGGTACGGGTTTGTTAACAGATTTCCACTCATAATTTAACTGCTTTTAATTAATTTCTTATTTAATGTGTACAAAATATTGAAAAATGACTACTTTAAAGCATCCTTTTCAGCTTAACTGTAAAAAAAAAAAAAAAAAGAGTAATTTTTGTGAAATATCGACGAACCAAACTTCAAATTGAATACTTTTGTTACAAACTGATGAACTCAACTTAAAATTTAATACTTTTGTTACAAACTGATGAACCCAACTTAAAATTGAATACTTTTGTTACAAACTGATGAACCCAACTTAAAATTGAA
>NW_013862644.1:0-334 GCF_000517525.1 Limulus polyphemus
CATAATTAATCACACTTAATTTAAATTTAGCTGTGTATGACAGTCTCTTATGTTCAGACATCGTAAGGGGTGAAAAAATAGAACGAAAAACGAAAAACGGTACTTCGGCTTTCGGTGATACATCCAACTTGACAGTAAGCACGTGCCAAACTGCCGAGTATCAAATGAAAATTGAAATACCGATTAGGCGATTACCGACGCTAATTGCATTAAGCGCTCTGATTGGTCAAGCGCGTTGCACATTTGAATCCAAGGCAAGCACTCAAAAACGTATTTTTTTATTTGTTAAAGTTAGGTCTGAAACGGCCTTATTCTAGCTCCACATTAAACAGGG
>NW_013862645.1:0-783 GCF_000517525.1 Limulus polyphemus
ACACACATATTATAATAACATACTCTATCTTTACGCACATATTATAATAACATACTCTAGATTAACACACATTATAATAACATACTCTATATTTACATACATATTGTAATAACATACACGAGATTAACACAAATATTATAATAACCTACTCTAGATTTACACACATATTATAATAAAATACTCTAGATTAACACACATATTATAAACAATACTCTAGATTAACACAGATATTATAATAAATTACTGTAGACTTACACAGATATTATAATAACATACTCAAGATTAACACAGATATTATAATAACATACCCTAGATTAACACAGATATTATAAAAACATACTCTAGATTAACACACATATTATAATAACATACTCTAGATTAACACACATTATAATAACATACTCTATATTTACACACATATTATAATAACATATCTATATTAAAACATATTATAAACAATACTCTAGACTTACACACACATTATAATAACATACTCTATATTTACGCACATATTATAATAACATACTCTAGATTAACACACATTATAATAACATACTCTATATTTACATACATATTGTAATAACATACACGAGATTAACACAAATATTATAATAACATACTCTAGAGTAAAACACATATTATAATAACATACTCTAGATTTACACACATATTATAAACAATACTCTAGATTAACACACATATTATAATCAAGTACTGTAGACTTTCACACTTATTATAATAACATACTCTAGATTTACACACATATTATAAACAATATTCTAT
>NW_013862646.1:0-335 GCF_000517525.1 Limulus polyphemus
GAACATCTAACAATCAGTCATTTCAGTAGTATGGACATCTAACCATCAGTCATTTCAGTAGTATGGACATCTAACAATCAGTCATTTCAGTAGTATGGACATCTAACCATCAGCCATTTCAGTAGTATGAAGATCTAACCATCAGTCATTTCAGTAGTATGAACATCCAACCATCAGTCATTTCAGTAGTATGAACATCTAACCATCAGTCATTTCAGTAGTATGAACATATAACCATCAGTCATTTCAGTAGTATGGACATCTAACAATCAGTCATTTCAGTAGTATGAACATCTAACCATCAGTCATTTTAGTAGTATGGACATCTAACAATC
>NW_013862647.1:0-335 GCF_000517525.1 Limulus polyphemus
CATCTTTAGCCTTACTTGGTACAACTACTCCATGAACATCTAGGTGTAACTTTAGTTACCGAATTTGTAACCACCATACTCATCTATAGCGTTATTTGGTACAACAACTCTACGAACACATAGGTGTAACTCTAGTTAGAGAATTTATAACCACCATACTCATCTTTACCCTTACTTGGAACAATTACTCCATGAACACTTAGGTTTAACTCTTGTTACCGAATTTATAACCCCATACTCATCTTTAGCGTTATTTGGTAAAACAACTCCACGAACACCTAGGTGTAACTCTAGTTACCGGATTTATAACCCCCATACTCATCTTTAGCGTTATA
>NW_013862648.1:0-676 GCF_000517525.1 Limulus polyphemus
TAATCACATGTTCTAGAAGACTGCTGAAAATACAAACAGTTACAGTAATCACATGTTCTAGAACATTATTATCTGTGGCTTCTTGTGCTATTCATTCATTGCAGCATTTGTAAGCTTTTAAATATGAGAAAAGGTAACTGTTATTTGAATTTTGAGCAGTCTTCTAGAACATGTGATTACTGTAACTGTTTGTATTTTGAGCAGTCTTCTAGAACATGTGATTATTGTAACTGTTTGTATTTTGAGCAGTCTTCTAGAACATGTGATTATTGTAACTGTTTGTATTTTCAGCAGTCTTCTAGAACATGTGATTACTGTAACTGTTTATATTTTGAGCAGCCTTATTACATATAATTAAGTATTAATTTTATTTGTTTTATATCATATGGGTCTTAATATATATTATTTACTTTCAAAACATCTACATTTGATAGTGTATCAGTTGGAGTTGAACAGAGAATAAACAGCATGTTTTAACTGCTAAGTCTGCAATTAGTTACTCCAAAACCCTGAATGTCTATTTTTTTAACTCTTTCCCTCCAATGATAAATTCAATAAAGAAGAAAAACTTTATGAAACTCACCTTTCATATTAATTACTATAACTCACGACTGTTTATTTATGCTAAAAAATATTCAGTAAGAAAAATGCTAAAAGTTTTAGTTTTTTTAACTAT
>NW_013862649.1:0-334 GCF_000517525.1 Limulus polyphemus
TTAAACACACAATCAAACTTTTCACTGACTGAGAACTGGTGTGTTGAAAACCAACAAGCTTAACACACAATCAAACTGTTCACTGTCTGAGAACTGGTGTGTTGAAAACCAACAAGCTTAACACAATCAACCTGTTCACTGTCTGAGATCTAGTATGTTGTAAATCAACAAGCTAAACACACAATCAACCAGTTCACTGTCTGAGATCTAGTATGTTGTAAATCAACAAGCTAAACACACAATCAAATCATTCACTATCTGAGAACTGGTGTGTTGTAAATCAGTAAGGTAAACACCCAATCAAACTGTTCGCTGTCTGAGAACTGTTGTGTTG
>NW_013862650.1:0-471 GCF_000517525.1 Limulus polyphemus
GGACTTACAACGCTAGAATCCGGGTTTCGATACTCGTGGTGGGCAGAGCACAGATAGCCCAATGTGTAGCTTTGTGATTAACTTCAAACAAACCATACGTTCTAGTCATTCGTGACTCCAAGTCATGTTTTCTCGTTAAAAAAAACGATAACAGTTCAAATGTTCAACCCCTTATAACTTTTACATTGCAGGAATAAAGGTTTTCAATACATACTTCTACCATCTGTATCTAAATACCAGAAATTCCAGTGTTCTTCAGTTCAGGTTTTTTCTCTTATCGAAAATTTTGTGTGAGCCATAATGTGTTATCTCGTGAGTAATAAGTATTGAGTGGTGTATATCTGTTTCTATTGTTTGATGTGAGTGAGTAATAAGTAGTGAGTGGTATATATCTGCTTCTATTGTTTAATGTGAGTAAGTAATAAGTAGTGAGTGGTATATATCTGCTTCTATTGTTTGATGTGAGTGAGT
>NW_013862651.1:0-636 GCF_000517525.1 Limulus polyphemus
CACCATTTGTTAGAATACTGTGTTTGTAAGTAGAAGCATCCGTCCTGGTTTAGGTAAAGACACTATTTGTCAGAATACTGAGTTTGTAAGTAGAAGCATCAATCCTGGTTTAGGTAAAGACACTATTTGTTAGAATACTGAGTTTGTAAGTAGAAGCATCCGTCCTGGTTTAGGTAAAGACACCATTTGTTAGAATACTGTGTTTGTAAGTAGAAGCATCAATCCTGGTTTAGGTAAAGACACCATTTGTTAGAATACTGTGTTTGTCGTAGAAGCATCAATCCTGGTTTAGGTAAAGACACCATTTGTTAGAAGACTGTGTTTGTCTGTAGAAGCATCAATCCTGGTTTAGGTAAAGATACCTTTTGTTAGAATACTGTGTTTGTCAGTAGAAGCATCAATCCTGGTTTAGGTAAAAACACAATTTGTTAGAAGACTGAGTTTGTCAGTAGAAGCATCAACCCTGGTTTAGGTAAAGACACTGTTGCGTCAGCGAGGTCACGTGACTAGTGTCACGCCACCTCTCGAACCTTTGGGAATAGTCGGGAGATTACTAGATATAGGGTAGTCTGGTATATATATATATATATAAGAGGGTGACAACGTGACGGAACAATTGTGTGTGTAGACAGTGAG
>NW_013862652.1:0-335 GCF_000517525.1 Limulus polyphemus
ATGAATGTTGTTGAAGTTGAAAGATATGTTGTACTGTCAACTATTGATGATGAATGTTGTTGAAGTTGTAAGATATGTTGTAATGTCTACTATGGATGATGAATGATGTTGAAGTTGTAAGATATGTTGTAGTGTCTACTATGGTTGATGAATATTGTTAAAGTTGTAAGATATTTTGTACTGTCTACGATGTATGATGAATGTTGTTGAAGTTGAAAGATATGTTGTACTGTCAACTATTGATGATGAATGTTGTTGAAGTTGTAAGATATGTTGTAATGTCTACTATGGATGATGATTGATGTTGAAGTTGTAAAGATATTTTGTGGTGTCTA
>NW_013862653.1:0-347 GCF_000517525.1 Limulus polyphemus
TTTTTACTCATAATTAACGTAAGTTCATTTTTTTTAGCATTTCACGGGACATAATACTTTTCGTAAATGCTATAATGTCTCACTTTTGAGTTTCCCGACGAAACAAGCACTACCCGACATTTTTCTATTAATTTTGCGTCAAAAAAACACTTTTCTACATTTTCCAAAAAAATCATATTTTCACAGAAAAGCCAAGGCTATAGCCCATGTTTTTTCCCAAATTTTGAAAAAAATTATTTTTCTTCATATTTCAACACAAAGATGATGAAAGGTTATCCATTTTCAACGTCTTGCATCGAGGGCAAAATTCCCAGTAGTTATTTCATAATCTGTTATGAAAATTTCGA
>NW_013862654.1:0-784 GCF_000517525.1 Limulus polyphemus
CTATTCATTTGTTTGTGTTTGATCATAAACAGTTCATACCGTAGTATTTCTATTTATTTAGTTGTGTTTAATCACGAACAGTTCATACCATAGTGATTCTCTTCATTTGGTTGTGTATGATCAAAAACACTTCATACTGTAATATTTTTCTTCATTTGGTTGTGTATGATCACAAACAGTTCATACTGTAATACTTCTCTTCATTTGGTTGTTTATGATCACAACAAGTTCATACCATAGTATTTCTCTTCATTTGGTTGTGTATGAAAACGAACATTTCATACCATAGTATTTCTCTTCATTTGGTTGTGTATGATCACAAACTGTTCATACCAGAGAAATATTACAGTATGAAGTGTTTGTAATCATACACATCAAAACGATGAGAAATTCTATGGTATGAACTGTTCGTGATCAAACACAACCAAATGAAGAGAAATACTATTCATTTGGTTGTGTATGATCACAAACAGTTCATACTGTAATATTTCTTTTCATTTGGTTATGTACGATCACAACCAGTTCATACCATAGAATTTCACTTCATTTGGTTGTGTATGATCACAAATAGTTCATACAGTAGTATTTCTATTCATTTGTTTATGTTTGATCATAAACAGTTCATACCGTAGTATTTCTATTCATTTAGTTGTGTTTGATCACAAACAGTTCATACCATAGTGATTCTCTTCATTTGGTTGTGTATGATCACAAACACTTCACACTGTAATATTTTTCTTCATTTGGTTGTGTATGATCACAAACAGTTCATACTGTAATATTT
>NW_013862655.1:0-335 GCF_000517525.1 Limulus polyphemus
TAATGTGTAACCCCATACTCATCTTTAGCGTTATTTGGTACAAAACTCCACGAACACGTAGGTGTAACTCTAGTTACCGAATTTATAACCACCATACTCATCTTTAGCCTTACTTGGTACAACTACTCCATGAACATATAGGTGTAATTCTAGTTACAGAATTTATTACCACCATACTCATCCTTAGCCTTACTTGGTACAAATACTCTATGAACACTTAGGTGTAACTCTAGTTAACGAATTTATAACCACCATATTCATCTTTAGCCTTACTTGGTACAAATACTCCATGAACACCTAGGAGTAACTCTAGTTACCGAATTTATAACCAACAT
>NW_013862656.1:0-335 GCF_000517525.1 Limulus polyphemus
CTATAGTGTAAATATCTGTGTAGATCGCACACTGTAGTGTAAATATCTGTGTAGGCAGCACGCTATAGTGTAAATATCTATGTAGGCAGCACGCTATAGTGAAAATATTTGTGTAGGCAGCACGCTATAGTGTAAATATCTGTGTAGACCGCAAGTTATAGTGTAAATATCTGTGTAGATCGCACGCTGTAGTGTAAATATCTGTGTAGGCAGCACGCTATAGTGTAAATATCTGTGTAGTCCGCAAGCTATAATGAAAATATCTGTGTAGGCCGCACGCTATAGTATAAATATTTGTGTAGGTAGCAAGCTATAGTGTAAATATCTGTGTAGGC
>NW_013862657.1:0-334 GCF_000517525.1 Limulus polyphemus
TCATAGTTTTTGGTGTTTAGTATTCGCATAGAGAATCCATTTTTCATCACCGGTGACAATTCTGTCGAAAAATGGTTCATGCGCATTACGTGCCTTAAGAGATGAAGCAACGTTAACATGTGGGAAATTATGATCATCCGAGAGTTCATGAGGCACCCAAACACCTTCTTTAAGGAGTTTCCCATATTCTTTAGATGTTTACGTATTGTTTCATGAGAGACCTGCAACTTCAGGGCCATTTCACGAACGTGTTGCCTTGGGTTAGACTCAACAAGCGTTTTCAGAGCATCACTATCAATTCCAACATGTCAGCCCTGCCATCACAGTTTTAAGG
>NW_013862658.1:0-818 GCF_000517525.1 Limulus polyphemus
CTCATAACAACGAAAGACAGCAAGGTGTGTGCTAAATGTATATCACATTATTTTACGTTGGTAAGGTCGAGCTGAAAAGGTGTTAGAAAGAGAACCTGTTCCTTACATAAATACGTATGAAAATTCTGCTGTGAGTGTAAACATAATTTACAAAATAACCTAAAATAGAAGTCCATGCCACATGGGTACGTTTAATAGTTAATCAACTTGGTACAAACGTGTTTAAATTTTATGTATTTTAAGTTTTAAAAATCGTTCTATAATCTCAAAGATATTTTTTTTGTTTTTTGCAATCTGGAATATAAATGTGTAGAGTTTGGTGGCTCCTAGATGGCACTACCCTCGGTAACGAGAAATAGCTTTGAAAGTAACGGACATTATTTTAAAGTAATGTCAGAGTAAGAAGAAATTTGTTATAAACTCCAAATGTAATGGTGTTATACGTACATAGCAATATATGTATATAAATAAATATATGTGCGTAATCCTACACATTACTCAAATCTTTCTTAAGTGTTTTATAGGAGAATGTTTTATAAATGCCGCTTAATAATAAAATTGATTTTATCTTCAACGTTTTTTAAGTTGTACTTACTTCTGTACATTCTGTAGATATTTCGTTGGAAAGTATTAAATTCTTCAAACTATTTTTAGTGAAAACAGCCAGAATTAAAATTCGTGCTCTTACTACTGTACCTTAATAAAAACTCAAAGGAAATATAACTCCCACTTCTAGAACTGGTATACTGTCCAGATATATAGATGAAACTCTTGTGAGACAGGGCAGCATGTTCCATTGTGTTCTCACCGAATAGTTT
>NW_013862659.1:0-335 GCF_000517525.1 Limulus polyphemus
TAAGTTATAAGTTTATGTGTGAATAACTAAGATTAGACAACAAGGTTAATAAGTTATAAGTTTATGTGTGAATAACTAAGATTAGACAACAAGTTTGATAAGTTATAAGTTTATGTGTGAATAACTAAGATTAGACAACAAGTTTGATAAGTTATAAGTTTATGTGTGAATAACTAAGATTAGACAACAAGTTTAATAATTTATAAGTTTATGTGTGAATAACTAAGATTAGACAACAAGTTTGATAAGTTATAAGTTTATGTGTGAATAACTAAGATTAGACAACAAGTTTGATAAGTTATAAGTTTATGTGTGAATAACTAAGATTAGACAAC
>NW_013862660.1:0-335 GCF_000517525.1 Limulus polyphemus
ATTCTTTTAATTCCTTCTTCGTCATCTTATGCTGGCGGGTAGGTAAGATTTCTTCACATTCATCAATGTCTTTATATGCTCTCTGAGTGACCAAATTTATAAGATCCTTATTGGTAAGTTCTTCTGAATGAGCTTCTAACAATTCTTTCACATTTTTATCGTCAGTCTCAGCAAAGTCAAGTTCTTTTCCAATATGAGTAATCTTTTTAATGACCTCTTCTGTAAATTTTGAAAAGCCTGTGACGTCCTGTGCACAGTGTGGAAAAACTGTCTTCCAAACAACTTGTATATTTTTAACTGAAATTTCATTCTATGCTTGATGGATATTATCAATA
>NW_013862661.1:0-335 GCF_000517525.1 Limulus polyphemus
TTGTGTCTTTTTTTTGACAGTACACAGTATTGATAAATCCTGTATCTTCTTATGACAGTACACAGTATCGTTAAATCTTGTGTCTTCTTATTGACAGTACACAGTATTGATAAATCCTGTATCTTCTTATTGACAGGACTCAAGTATTGTTAAATCTTGTGTCTTTTTACTGACAGTACACAGTATCGTTAAATCTTGTGGCTTGTTATTGATAGTACACAGTATCATTAAACCTTGTGTCTTCTTATTGACAGGACACATTATTGATAAATCTTGTGTCTGCTTATTGACAGTACACAAAATTGGTAAATTTTGTGTCTTCTTATTGACAGTAC
>NW_013862662.1:0-335 GCF_000517525.1 Limulus polyphemus
AGTCTGTGAGGCAGACTAGTTTTGGAGAATTCCACTCCTCATCAGTGACCCTGAACATTACCACCAATGAAACTTCACAACAACATAAGCTTATTTCATTCCGATCCTGGGGGGACTGGTAGGCCAGTAGAAGGTTACGCCCTCTCATTAGCCAAGCGACGAATAAAGAGAAATGGGTAAAATGAATAATAGATTGGTAAGCGTGCAAGTCCGCACAGGAGGCGGAAAATGGGGAAAACGCGATATTTGCAGATGGAGGAGACAATTCGGAGAAATATGGGTGAACACTGATCAGTCTGTATCACATAATGGAGTTTGTGTGGGAACTAACAACG
>NW_013862663.1:0-413 GCF_000517525.1 Limulus polyphemus
TATATATATTAATTCAAATGGCTGTTTATTGATTGGAATCCTATATATATTAATTCAAATCGTCGGTTATTGATAGGAATATTATATATATTAATTCAAACGGTGGTTTATTGATAGGAACCCTATATATATATTAATTCAAACGGTCGTTTATTGATAGGAATCCTATATAAATATTAATACAAACGGTCGTTTATTGATAGGAACCCTATATACATATTAATTCAAATAGCCGTTTATTGATAGGACTCTTATATATATATTAATTCAAATGGTCGTTTAGTGATAAGTATCCTATATATATATATTAATTCAAATGGTCGTTTATTGATAGGTATCCTATATATATTAATTCAAATGGTCGTTTATCAATAGGAATCTTATATATATTAATTCAAATGGTCGTTTATTGA
>NW_013862664.1:0-335 GCF_000517525.1 Limulus polyphemus
AAAAATCGTACAACCCGAGCGCTTTCGAAAGGTGGACCTTTCTGTTATCGAATGAGTGATATATATATAAATGGGAGTTTAGTGGCGTCATGAAGGCCATCTAGTTTGCCAGGAAGTGTTTAGTCTATTTCTCTATGTACTGTTGTAAGCATCTTATTTCCGGTACAGTGTAGGCAATGGCGTAAGTGTATGTGAAAAGGTGTTTAGGGATATTTTACTTTAGAAATGTATAAATATATGTATATTTAAAACTATACTTAAATGTTATAGTAGAATACAGGTGACACCTGGAGACTTTTTAAAAAAGATATGTTATGATAATCAATTTATAACAA
>NW_013862665.1:0-688 GCF_000517525.1 Limulus polyphemus
ACACAAATTAGTAATGTTTGAATAACCTAAATTTAAATTAGTAATGTTTGTATAACCTACACATAAATTAGTAATGTTTGTATAACCTACACATAAATAAGTAATGTGTGAATAACCTACACATAAATAAGTAATGTTTGAATAACCTACACATAAATTAGTAATGTGTGAATAACCTACACACAAATTAGTAATGTTTGAATAACCTACACACAAATTAGTAATGTTTGAATAACCTACACATAAATTAGTAATGTTTGAATAACCTACACATAAATTAGTAATGTTTGAATAACCTACACACAAATTAGTAATGTTTGAATAACCTACACACATTACTTATTTATGTGTAGGTTATTCAAACATTACTAATTTATGTGTAGGTTATTCAAACATTACTAATTTCATTACTAATTTATGTGTAGATTATTCAAACATTACTTATTTATGTGTAGGTTATTCGAACATTACTTATTTATGTGTAGGTTATTCAAACATTACTAATTTATGTGTAGGTTATTCAAACATTACTAATTTATGTGTAGGTTATTCAAACAAATTAGTAATGTTTGAATAACCTACAAATAAATTAGTAATGTTTGAATAACCTACACATAAATTAGTAATGTTTGAATAACATACAAATAAATAAGTAATGTTTGAATAACCGACACACAAATTAGTAATG
>NW_013862666.1:0-335 GCF_000517525.1 Limulus polyphemus
TTCCCTCTAGTCTTACACTGCTGAATTAGGAACGGCTAGCGCAGATAGCCCTTGTGTAGCTTTGCGCGAAATTCAAAAAAACAAACAAGCTCTCCCCACACCAAATGCCCCTGACTCTTGGGTGTTTTTCTTACGAAAATTTTTCGATTACTTTTTGTTAACACGAAGCTTTGTTTCCCTTAAAAAAAAACTGGGCTAATTTTAGAATATAAATAATAAAACACCAGGCACCACTGGTCAACCACTAGTGAATTACATGCACAGTAGCGGTGAAACGAGATGTAGGCCTTGAAATATAAAAGAAAAAGAAATTACAATAAAGGTTTATCTGCTTT
>NW_013862667.1:0-335 GCF_000517525.1 Limulus polyphemus
ATGTTGGTACTTCACTGTAAGATGTGTTGGTACTTCACTGTAGATATGTTGGTACTTCAGTGTAAGATGTGTTGGTACTTCACTGTAAGATATGTTGGCACTTCACTAAGATATGTTGGCACTTCACTGTAAGATGTGTTGGTACTTCACTATAAGATATGTTGGTACTTCATTATAAGATATGTTGGTACTTCAGTGTAAGATGTGTTGGTACTTCAGTGTAAGATGTGGTGGTACTTTTTATTTATTAACTCTCTCAACATGGGCTCGGTCAATTTGACTGACCACGTGACCTCTTTGTACTCATTTAAAGTCTTTATGGATTTAATACTTCT
>NW_013862668.1:0-335 GCF_000517525.1 Limulus polyphemus
CTGGTCCATAATCTTGATAGGCAGTTGAATATATCTTGTTCATAATCTTGATAGGCAGTTAAATATTATGTGAACTATAATATTTATAGATAGTTGGATATTATGTAGACTATAATATTGAAAGGCAGTTGAATATTATCTGGTCCATAATCTTGATAGGCAGTTGAATATTATTTGGTCCATAATCTTGATAGACAGTTGAATATTATATTAACTATAATCTTGATAGGCAGTTGAATATATCTTGTCCATAAACTTGATAGGCAGTTCAATATTATCTGGTCCATAATCGTGAAAAACAGTTGAATATTATGTGGACTATGATCTTGATAAGC
>NW_013862669.1:0-335 GCF_000517525.1 Limulus polyphemus
TTTGTAGAATAGTTTGTTTTATTTGGTTTGTAGAATAGTTTATTCGATTTGTAGAATAGTTTGTTTTATTTGGTTTGTATAATAGTTTGTTTTATTTGGTTTGTAGAATGGTTTATTCTATTCGATTTGTAGAATAGTTTATTTGGTTTGTAGAACAGTTTATTCTATTTGGTTTGTAGAATAGTTTATTTTATTTGGTTTGTAGAATAGTTTATTTTATTTGGTTTGTAGAATAGTTTATTTGGTTTGTAGAATAGTTTGTGCCATTTGGTTTGTAGAATAGTTTGTTTTATTTGGTTTGTAGAACAGTTTATTTTATTTGGTTTGTAGAATAG
>NW_013862670.1:0-335 GCF_000517525.1 Limulus polyphemus
TAAGAAACTTTTTATACTAGTTATGGTTAGATTAGGTGAAATAATAATAATAGTTTAATAAAATTTTGTTTGTAACGTACACTTGTGAGAAGCTCGTGCGTAGTGTCATTTGATAGCGTAACGTGAGCTGCATGTTCGCCATATAGTTTGCAACTTATAATGGTGCAAATAGTAATTATTCCTGGTTCAAAGAGCAATAAAACAATAGAATTTAAGTGTAAATAAATGTATACTGTTACAAGTTTAAAGCCATTTGAGATATAGAAATGTATTTTCATATTTCAATATGAAGTCATTCTAGAAATAGAAAAAAAAGAGTACTTTAGATTTCTTTC
>NW_013862671.1:0-622 GCF_000517525.1 Limulus polyphemus
TATCTTTTTCGATATGAATTTTTAAAAGAAGTTTTTATTTAACATATATATATCGTTGTGAAGTTTTAATCAGAAGTTTTTATTTACCATATTAATATATTGTTGTGAATTTTTAATCAGAAGTTTTTATTTACCATATATATATATTTATCGTTGTAAATGTTTGATCAGAAGTTTTTATTTACCATATAGGTATATATCGTTGTAAGTGTTTGAAGAGAAGTTTCTATTTACGATGTATGTATATATCGTGTGAATGTTTAGTCAGAAGTATTTATTTACCATATATATATCGATGTGAATGTTTAATCAGAAGTTTTATTTACCATGTATAAGTATATCGTTGAGAATATTTAATAAGAAGTTTTATTTATCATGTATATGTATATCGTTGAGAATGTTTAATCAGAAGTTTTTATTTACCATATATTCATATATATATGTGAATTTTTAAACAGAAGTTTTTATTTACCATATATATACATATATATATATATATCGTTGAGAATGTTTAATCAGAAGTTTTTATTTACCATACATATATATATATATAGCTATTGTAGAATTTTTAACAGAAGTTTTTATTTACTATATATATATATATATATGTATCGTTAGTAAA
>NW_013862672.1:0-462 GCF_000517525.1 Limulus polyphemus
GCTTCGAGAATATGACGTGTTACTAGCGTCACATGACCTCGATGAAGCAACAGTATTATCCATACAAAAAGCATCTGCCTAGATCATGGGTGTATCAAGATAAGATTGGTACCACAGAGGGAGAATCACACTACACCCTGAACAGTTATGTTCTTCATCTTGATCATAGTTCCTGTATCAAGGGTGGAATTGTATATTAGTGGTCATCCCTATAGGCTGGCCCCAACCACAACCCCGAGGTTCCACCACTCTGGATTGGAATTAAGGGGTCTTGGTCCTTATATCCCCCTTTGGTGGCAATGGAAATTGGACCACAGCATTATATATATATATATATATATATACTATTGACTGAATCACAACCTGTAACCATAAAGTGATGCATTCCAAACCACCAGAATTACAATGATAAAGTAAGCAACACTGAAGCAGACAAACCTTATTCTTCACCTGAGGAAGCTC
>NW_013862673.1:0-795 GCF_000517525.1 Limulus polyphemus
GGAAGGAAAAGTAAAAGACCGTTATAACAGTCTTCAAAATATAGTTTAAGAAGGATTAAAAATACCATTATGAAAGTCATTAAAATATAGTTTAAGAAAGACTAAAAATACCGCTATCAAAGTCGAAAATATCTAGTCTAAGAAGGCCTAAAAAGACTGTTATGAAATTCGACAAAATCGAGTGGACGAAAACTAAAAACACGTTTTCAAAGTCAAAAAAATCTAGTGGAAAACGGACTAAAAGGAACCTTATCAATGTCAACAAAATCAATTCGTTTTCCACTAGATTTTGTTGACTTTGAAAACATGTTTTTAGTTTTCGTCCACTCGATTTTGTCGACTTTCATAACTGACTTTTTAGACCTTCTTAGACTAGTTATTTTTGACTTTGATAGCGATATTTTTAGTCTTTCTTACACTATATTTTATTGACTTTCATAATGGTATTTTTAATCCTTCTTTAACTATATTTTGTCGACTGTTATAAAAGTCTTTTAGTTTTCCTTCCACTAGATTTTGTTGGCATTGATATGGGTCCTTTTAGTCAGTTTTCAACTATATTTGGTCGACTGTTATCAACGGTCTTATAGTCTTCCTTCCTCCATCCAGATTTTGTTGACATTGATAAGGTTCCTTTTTCTTCCTTCCCCCAAAAGTCCGTTATAACAGTCGACAAAATATAGTTAAGAAGGATTAAAATACCATTATGAAAGTCATTAAAATATAGTTTAAGAAAGACTAAAAATACCGCTATCAAAGTCGAAAATATCTAGTCTAAGAAGGCCTAAAAAGACA
>NW_013862674.1:0-336 GCF_000517525.1 Limulus polyphemus
GTGTCTTTACTTGGGACTAAATAGATTAGCTAATTTTATTCATTGCCCTCGCCTCACGTGTCTTTAGTTGTGACAAAATAAGTTAGCCAATTTTATTCACTGCTGTCGCCTCACGTGTGTTTACTTGTAACTAAATAAGTTAGCTAATTTCATTCACTGCTGTCGCCTCACATGTCTTTATATGTGACTAAATGAATTAGCTAGGTTTATTCATTGCTGTCACCCTACGTGTTTTTACTTGTGACTAAATAAGTTAGCTAGTTTTATTCATTGCTGTCACCTCACATGTGTTTACTTGTGACTAAATACGTTAGCTAGTTTTATTCATTGCTGTCA
>NW_013862675.1:0-1143 GCF_000517525.1 Limulus polyphemus
TTGTGTCGACAGACAGTGAACATATTTGATCAGATATGAACCTGTTGCATATCTGATCAAATATGTTCACTAACTGTCTACACAATTCCTTCCTGGATAAGTATACCTACTTTTTATCTACATTTATCTACAATAGTAGGTATACTTACCCCCTTCCTCTACACAACTACAGACTTTGAACATATTTGATTAGATAGGAACTATGTAGATAAACAGTAGGTATACTTACCCAGTAATGAGTTGTGTAGACAGACATTGAACATATTTGATCAGATAGGAACAATGTAGATAAATAGTAGGTATACTTACCCAGGAAGGAGTTGTGTAGACAGACAGTGAACATATTTGATCAGATAGGAACCATGTAGATAAACAGTAGGTATACTTACCCAGGAAGGAGTTGTGTAGACAGACAGTGAACATATTTGATCAGACTACATGGTTCCTAATAAATAGTAGGTATACTCACCCAGGAAGGGGTTGTGTAGACAGACAGTGAACATATTTGATCAGAACTGTCTGTCTACACAACTTCTTCTTGGGTAAGTATACCTACTATTTAACTACATGGTTCTCATCTGATCAAATATGTTCACTGTCTCTCTACACAACTCTTTCCTGGGTAAATATACCTACTATTTATCTACATGGTTCCTATAACTCCTTCCTGGGTAAGTATACCTACTGTTTATCTACATTGTTCCTATCTGATCAAATATGTTCACTGTCTGTCTACACAACTCCTTCCTGGGTAAGTATACCTACTATTTATCTACAAGGTTCCTATCTGATCAAATATGTCCAAATATGTTCACTGTCTGTCTACACATCAGATAGGAACCATGTAGATAAAAAGTAGGTATACTTACCCAGGAAGGAGTTGTGTAGACAGACAGTGAACATATTTGATCATATAGGAAACATGTACATAAACAGTAGGTATAATTACCCAGGAAGGAGTTGTGTAGACATACAGTGACTTTATTTGATCAGATAGAAACCTTGTAGATAAATAGTAGGTATACTTACCCAGGAAAGAGTTGTGTAGACTGACAGTGAACAGATAGGTACCATGTAGTTGAATAGTAGGTATACTCACCCAGGAAGGAGTTGTGTAGACAAACAGTGAACAAATTTGATCAG
>NW_013862676.1:0-335 GCF_000517525.1 Limulus polyphemus
TATGAAACATCGTACTAAAGACATACCACTACATGAAACATCGAACTAAAGTTATGTCACCACATGAAACATCGTACTAAGAACACGCGACTACATTAAAAATCATACTAAAACATGTCACTATATGGAACATTAACTTAAAGAGATGTTACTACATGAAACATCGTACTAAAGACATGTCACTACATGAAACATCGTATTAAAGACATGTCACAATATGAAACATCAACTTAAAGATGTGTTACTACATAAAACATCGTACTAAAATCATGTAAATACATGAAACATCTTAATAAAGCCATGTCAATATATGTAACATCATACTAAAGACATGT
>NW_013862677.1:0-335 GCF_000517525.1 Limulus polyphemus
CACAACTACATAAACCATTTTCAGGGAGATTTATACTGCTGATCGACTATCGAACTTTAATTATCATGAATTATGATCATTCAGTCACGATGTAAAAGTATCAAGGATTATGACCATTCAGTCACGATGTAAAAGTATCAAGGATTATGATACATCATTCAGTCACGATGAGAAAGTATAAAGGATTATGATACGTCATTCAGTCACGATGTAAAAGTATCAAGGATTATGATCATTCAGTCACGATGATTAAGTATCAAGGATTTTGATCATTCAGTCACGATGTAAAAGTATCAAGGATCATGATACTTCATTCAGTCACGATGTAAAAGTAT
>NW_013862678.1:0-335 GCF_000517525.1 Limulus polyphemus
CGGACTCTCGTCCTGAACCTGGTCCTGTAGACTTCTGACTGATTTTGGGTTCTGTACCTGAGTTCTAGAGCCGGCACCAGTGTTCTATAGTTGTCTGTCGGCTGCTGTCAACTGTCCAAGTATTTCCAGTGGTTGTCCCTTCAAGCTCGTTGCCAGATATACAGCTTTCTGCTCCTCTGTTCACCCATTCATCTCTGCAAGTAGCTCAAACTGTGCTCTATATGCTTCTCACGGTTCTTTCCCATCATATTCCTGTGGCTTCCTTCGCACTGGATCACTCCTATTACTGACATTCATATCTGGGATGTGACTTCTAACGGGACTGAATATGTCTG
>NW_013862679.1:0-335 GCF_000517525.1 Limulus polyphemus
ATGGTGGGTGGGGGAGAACTTCCCAGTCCAACTTCATAATCTTGTGTTGCGTCAAACGTGCCACAAGTGGACGTGCATTGTCGTGGAGAAGAAGAACACCTTTCCGATTGACGAGTGAAGGGCGTTTCTAATGAAGGGTTTGATTTAAATGTTCTAGTTGTTGACTATAGATCTCTGCATTGACAGTTCGCTGTGGACCGAGGAGTTCGAAATGAATTACTCCTTTGATGTCCCAACAAATGCAAAGCATCACTTTCTGCGGATGGAGTCTAGGTTTTGGGGACGGAAGTGGTTTTTATCTAGGACTGAGCCATTGTTTTTGGCGTTTAATATTC
>NW_013862680.1:0-339 GCF_000517525.1 Limulus polyphemus
TGTCACTCTAACTGGGAGGTTATGGGTAAGAAAGTGTCACTCTAGCTGGGAAGCTATGGGTAGGAAAGTGTCACTCTAGCTGGGAAGTTATGGGTAGGAAAGTGTCACTCTAGCTGAGAAGCTATGGGTAGGAAAGTGTCACTCTAGCTGGGAAGCTATGGGTAGGAAAGTGTCACTCTAGCTGGGAGGTTATGGGTAGGAAAGTGTCACTCTAGCTGGGAGGTTATGGGTAGGAAAGTGTCACTCTAGCTGGGAAGCTATGGGTAGGAAAGTGTCACTCTAACTGGAGGTTATGGGTAGGAAAGTGTCACTCCAGCTGGGAACTTATGGGTAGGAAAA
>NW_013862681.1:0-980 GCF_000517525.1 Limulus polyphemus
TTGATGATGTAGAAAAGACGAAAGATGGTTATGCTGCCAGTGAAACGACAGGTGATCTTGCTGAAACAAAGAAACAAGGTGGAGATGTATTTTCAATAAAAATTAAAGTCGTGGTAGGTGCTAACGACAGAGAACTAAATAATGATGCAAAATATAGTAAAGAATTACCAAAAAAACGTACAGAAAATACATTCGTGCCATTACATAGGAAGGGACAAATCAATTTCGACAAGTATGGCAAAAGTGGTTTTGCTGAAGTGCATAAACATGATGGGGTGAAAGGTCAGCGTTTGACATATAAAACTGCTAATAGATATGATCATTTACTTCATGCAAATGTTTTCATCATGATGATAAGTTGTTTTTATGCATATTCAGTTGCTATTGAAGAAATACCTGCATTCGTATATCAGGAGGATACAATGAAACGAAATGAATGACGGTGCTGAAACGAAATGAATGACGGTGCTGGAAGTATTAAAGTGTCAAACAAAAAACAATTAGTAAATATATTCAATCCATTTTATATGAAAGAAAAAGCCATCCAGTTAGAAATATATTTACAACTGGATGGATTTTTCTTTCATATAAAATGGATTGTTCTTTATTTTTGTCTATCAGTAAAACTAGGCAAATGAAAATATAAGGAAATTAGCTCTTTTAAAAATCCCAAGAAGAACATAGCTAGAAAGACTGGGAAGAGAATAAGGATGATGCATAAGCAGCTTAATATTGCTAAAAAACTAAATGATATACATCGAGTGGAAAATATACCACATTATGTAACAAAAGAAACTAAAATGAAATCTGACTTGGTTAATCAAAGACATCAAATACTACATGACATTTCAAAGAACCGTCATCTAGCGCATAACAGTGTTGTTAGAGATAACGAAGACTATGAGATTAAAATATTTGAAAACACCGAAAAATGCTATTTACAACAAAATTCAGCCGAAAGTGTACTTTTCTCTAGTTGT
>NW_013862682.1:0-335 GCF_000517525.1 Limulus polyphemus
CGACTGTTATAAAGGTCTTTCAGTTTTCATTCCACTAGATTTTGTTGACATTGATATGGGTCGTTTTAATCAGTTTTCCACTATATTTTGTCGACTGTTATAACGGTCTTTTAGTCTTCCTTTATTCCAGATATTGTTGACATTGATAAGGTTCCTTTTAGTCCGTTTTCCACTAGATTTTTTTGACTTTGAAAACGTGTTTTTAGTTTTCGTCCACTCGATTTTGTCGACTTTCATAACTGTCTTTTTAGGCCTTCTTAGACTAGATATTTTCGACTTTGATAGCGGTATTTTTAGTCTTTCTTAAACTATATTTTTATGACTTTTATAATGGT
>NW_013862683.1:0-335 GCF_000517525.1 Limulus polyphemus
CAACAAAAATATCAAAAGTCTAAATTACACTTTTCTCTTTCTAGAATGACTTCAGATTGTAACATGACACTACAATTGTTTATCCCAAGTAGCTTTAAACTCATGGCAGTATACATCTATTCTCTTTCTAGAATGACTTCAGATTGTAACATGACACTACAATTGTTTATCCCAAGTAGCTTTAAACTCATGGCAGTATACATCTATTCTCTTTCTAGAATGACTTCAGATTGTAACATGACACTACAATTGTTTATCCCAAGTAGCTTTAAACTCATAGCAGTATACATCTGTTTATAATTAAATTTTATTGGTTCATTGTGCTTTGAACTGTG
>NW_013862684.1:0-333 GCF_000517525.1 Limulus polyphemus
ATGAGGCAATGAAGAAATGTACAGGGGAAAATTGGAAGGATGGGTAGGAATGTGTGAGAGGCGAGTATCTATCACAAATACATTTTCAGGTAAGGAAAACGTTAACTTCCGAAACAAATACTCACCTCTTCACAAAGAATAGCTAGGTGGAGGAACTAGTGCAAAGATTACCTCGATGAGCTCCCTTCAGAAAGCATCTGAAGGAAGCCCATGGGATGTAACACCCCATGGCAGGGTCTCCATAGGGGCACACCCATGGGAGACTATCTCATCTTATCCACATACAATCTTTGCCCAAAAAAGGAGGATGGAAGAGGTAAAGAAGCCGTAATT
>NW_013862685.1:0-334 GCF_000517525.1 Limulus polyphemus
CTTATTGACAGTACATAGTATCGTTAAATCTTGTGTCTTCTTATTGACAGTACACAGTATTGTTAAATCTTGTGTCTTCTTATTGAAAGTACACAGTATCGTTAAATCTTGTGTCTTCTTATTGACAGTACACAGTATCGTTAAATCTTGTGTCTTCTTATTGACAGTACACAGTATTGTTAAATCTTGTGTCTTCTTATTGACAGTACACAGTATCTTTAAATCTTTTGTCTTCTTATTGACAGTACACAGTTTTGTTAAATCTTGTATCTTCTTATTGAAATTACACAGTATCGTTAAATCTTGTGTCTTCTTTTTGGCAGTACACAGTATC
>NW_013862686.1:0-799 GCF_000517525.1 Limulus polyphemus
CAAAACATCCCCCAAAACAGAATTACGTCTTCATTTAGAAGACTAATTATCAAGCTGTGTACTTTATTATCATTTTTTTGTATGTTGAATTTTTTAAGATGTGTAACTTTAACCTGTACAAAACTGTTTAACTGTACAAACTTACAGAATCATTGGTATTTATTAGTTAAAGTAATGATTTGTCATAAAAAATCTAAATAATTGCGTATTCAAAAATTGAAAACTTTAGCATGATCTTATTGCAATGATCTACTTTGGAATTTTTCTTATGTGAAAAAAGTGAACAAAAATAATTGTATTTTTATCTGAAGTCCTTGAATAAAAATGTCACGAATACGGTGTTGTAATATCAAGTTCTTGTGGAAAAAAGGCCATAATTATGGTATTTCCAATAATTTTTCGATACATCAAAGTACTCTGTGTAGAATTATCAGTATAGTTTGTGTGAAGTAAAAATATAAAAGGTGCACCTGGTCTATAGACGTAAAATAAGCGAATTTTTTTATCCCTTCTTTCATCATAAATAACAAAGGATATAACTTAAAGTGGCTCAAATGTGCCATATCCGTAGAGTTAAATAATTAGTTATCCATATCCGTAGAGTTAAATAATTAGTTATCCATATCCGTAGAATTAAATAATTAGTTGTCCATATCCGTAGAGTTAAATAATTAGTTGTCCATATCCGTAGAGTTAAATAATTAGTTATCCATATCCGTAGAGTTAAATACTTAGTTATCCATATCCGTAGAGTTAAATAATTAGTTATCCATATCCGTAGAGTTAAATAATTAGTTAT
>NW_013862687.1:0-433 GCF_000517525.1 Limulus polyphemus
ATTGACAGTACACAGTATTGTTAAATCTTGTGTCTTCTTATTGATAGTACACAGTATTATTAAATCTTGTGTCTTCTTTTTGACAGAACACAGTATTGTTAAATCTTGTGTCAAGATTTAACAGTACTGTGTACTGTCGATAAGAAGACTCAAGATTTAATAATACTGGGTACTTTCAATAAGAAGACACAATTGTTAACAATAATGTGTACTATTAATAACCAATTGTTAAATATTGTGTCTTTTTATTGACAGTACCCAGTAATATTAAATCTTGAGTCTTCTTATCGACAGTACACAGTACTGTTAAATCTTGTGTCTTCTTATTGACAGTACACAGTATCGTTAAATCTTGTGTTTTCTTATTGACAATACACAGTATTGTTAAATCTTGTGTCTTCTTATTGAAAGTACACAGTATCGTTAAATCTTG
>NW_013862688.1:0-335 GCF_000517525.1 Limulus polyphemus
AAAAGAAACATCAACTTTTTATCTGACATAACTAAGAAAACACCAACTATATATCTGACATAAATATGACAAAATCAACTATATATCTGACATAACTAAGAAAACACCAACTATATATCTGACATAACTATGAAAACATCAATTACATATCTGGCATAACTATGAATACATCAACTATATATATTTCATAACAATGAAAGCATCAACAATATATATCTGATGAAACTATGAAAACATCAACTATATATATCTCAAATAACTATGAAAACATCAACTATATATCTGACATAACTATGGAAACACCAACTATATATCTGTCATAACTATGGAAACAT
>NW_013862689.1:0-335 GCF_000517525.1 Limulus polyphemus
CCTTTTAGTTTGTGTTCAGATTGAGTTATCCTTGGTGTATCGCTATAATTGTACCTTTTAGTTTGTGTTCAGATTGAGTCATCCTTGGTGTATCGCTATAATTGTACCTTTTAATTTGTGTTCAGATTGAGTCATACTTGGTGTGTCGCTCTAATAGTACCTTTTAGTTTGTGTTCAGATTGAGTCATCCTTGGTATATCGCTATAATTGTACCTTTTAATTTGTGTTCAGATTGAGTCATCCTTGGTGTATCGCTCTAATAGTACCTTTTAGTTTGTGTCCAGATTGAGTCATCCTTGGTATATCGCTATAATTGTACCTTTTAGTTTGTGTCC
>NW_013862690.1:0-337 GCF_000517525.1 Limulus polyphemus
TTGTTTAGTTTTCTTTTTCCTCCAACCACTGCTGTAGTCTCTCTTCTTGTTTATTTTTCGTTCTTCTTGTTTCTTTTCTTTTTCCTCCAACAACTGCTGTAGTCTCTCTTCTTGTTTCTTTTTTTTGTTCTAGTTTCTCTTCTTTTTCCTCCAACAACTGCTGTAATCTCTCTTTTTGTTTCTTTTTTTGTTCTTCTTGTTTCTTTTCTTTTCCCTCCAATAACTGCTGTAATCTCTCTTCTTGTTTTATTTCTTTCTCCTCCAACAACTGCTGTAATCTCTCTTATTGTTTCTTTTCTTGTTCTTGTTTATTTTTTTTCTTTTCCAGCCACTGCTG
>NW_013862691.1:0-335 GCF_000517525.1 Limulus polyphemus
GGTTTGCTGCTTTCAAACGCTTGAATACTTCCTCCAGCTGGGGCATTTCCTCGTCAAAAGTTGTTGCAAATACGGTGACATTGTCCAGGTACACTAGAGCTATCCTCCATTGTAGGCCTTCCAATACTCGTTCCATCAGGCTCTCAAATGTTGCTGGAGCATTACTGAGCCCGAATGGCATCACTCGGTATTGCCAGAGACTTTGGCCATAACTAAATGCTGTCTTGGGTCTATCTGCTTCAGCCATTTTTACTTGATGGAAACCTGACTTTAAGTCCAGAGTTGAAAACCACCTTGACTCCACTTAGGGCATCAAGAGTATCATCAATTCTGGG
>NW_013862692.1:0-335 GCF_000517525.1 Limulus polyphemus
CCTAGGTGTAACTATAGTTACCGAATTTATAACCACCATACTCATCTCTAGCCTTAACTTGGTACAACTACTCTATGAACACATCGGTGTAACTCTAGATACCGAACTAATAACCCCTATAATCATCTGTAGCGTTATTTGGTACAACAACTCCACGAATACCTAGGTGTAACTCTAGTTATCGAATTTATAACAACCATATTCATCTTTAGCCTTACTTGGTACAACTACTCCACGAATACCTAGGTGTAACTCTAGTTTCCGGATTTATAACCACCATATTCATCTTTAGCCTTACTTGGTACAACTACTCCATGAACACATAGGTGTTACTC
>NW_013862693.1:0-335 GCF_000517525.1 Limulus polyphemus
TGTATCTTCTTATTGACAGGACACAATTTTGATAAATCCTGTATCTTCTTATTGACAGGACATAGTATTGTTAAATCCTGTATCTTCTTATTGACAGGACACAGTATTGTTAAATCTTGTGTCTTCTAATTGACAGTACACAGTGTTGATAAATCCTGTATCTTCTTATTGACAGGACACAGTATTTTTAAATCTTGTGTCTTTTTATTGACAGTACACAGTATCGTTAAATCTTTTGGTTTGTTATTGATAGTACACAGTATCATTAAATCTTATGACTTGTTATGATAGTACACAGTATCGTTAAATCTTTTGTCTTCTTATTGACAGTACAT
>NW_013862694.1:0-334 GCF_000517525.1 Limulus polyphemus
GCTGAGGGGTTAACAATACACTACAGTAGGATTAACAACACACTGCTGAGGGGTTAACAATACACTACAGTAGGATTAACAACACACTGCTGAGGGGTTAACAAGACACTACAGTAGGATTAACAACACACTACTGATAAATTAACAATACACTATAGTAGGTTTAACAACACACTGCTGAGAGGTTAACAATACACTGTAGTAGGATTAACAACACACTGTTGAGAAGTTAACAGTACACTATAATAGGATTAACAACACACTGCTGAGAAGTTAACAATACACTATAGTAGGATTAACAACACACTGCTGAGAAGTTAACAATACACTATAG
>NW_013862695.1:0-335 GCF_000517525.1 Limulus polyphemus
TTTTCAGATAAAACCAACTTCTTGACAAGTATCAGACAGGCTCTGATATTTTCAGGTAAAACCAACTTCTTGACAAGTGTAAAACTGACTCTGATATTTTCAGGTAAAACCAACTTCTTGACAAGTATCAGACAGGCTGTTATATTTTCAGGTAAAACGGAATTTTTGACAAGTATCGGACAGGCTCTGATATTTTCAGGTAAAACCAAGTTCTCGACAAGTATCAGACAGGCTGTGATATTTTCAAGTAAAATCAACTTCTTGACAAGTGTAAGACAGGCTCTGATATTTTCAGGTAAAACCAACTTCTTGACAAGTATCAGATAGGCTCTGAT
>NW_013862696.1:0-336 GCF_000517525.1 Limulus polyphemus
TTGTGTCTTCTTATTGACAGTACACAGTATTTTTAAATCTTGTGTCTTCTTATTGACAGTACACATAATCTTAAATCTTGTGGCCTGTTATTGATAGTACACAGTATCGTAAAATCTTATGGCTTGTTATTGATAGTACACAGTATCGTTAAATCTTGTGTCTTCTTATTGACAGTACACAGTATTGTTAAATATTTTGTCTTCTTATTGACAGTACACAGTTTCGTTAAATCTTGTGGATTGTTAGTGATAGTACACAGTATCGTTAAATCTTGTGTCTTCTTATCGACAGTGAACAGTATTGTTAAATTCTGTGTCTTCTTATTGACAGTACAC
>NW_013862697.1:0-335 GCF_000517525.1 Limulus polyphemus
TAGTTCTAGAAAATAGGTGGCGCCACACCAGTCACGTGACTCGCTGACGCAACACTGCCCCTCCTTAATATTGTTCGTCCCGAACAATAACCACATATAATAAATCAATAACAATAACTTAATTAAAATGTACAGAGTTACAAACACAAAATTACAATTCAACAAAGTCTCTTAATTTTACGGGACGTATCTTCTTCCGTATTGGTCTCCGTCTCGTTGGCTTCTGCTTCATGTGGGATTCATCTGCTTCATCAGTAAATGTCCTATCATCGGTAACAGTCACATCAGTGGTTGTAACTTCACCAAGAGCTTCACCGTTTCCCTTCTCAAAACTT
>NW_013862698.1:0-356 GCF_000517525.1 Limulus polyphemus
TACACAGTATCGTTAAATCTTGTGTCTTCTTATCGACAGTGAACAGTATTGTTAAATTCTGTGTCTTCTTATTGACAGTACACAGTATCGTTAAATCTTGTGGCTTGTTATTGATAGTACACAGTATCGTTAAATCTTATGGCTTGTTATTGAGAGTACACAGTATCGTTAAATCATGTGTCTTCTATTGACAGTACGCAGCATTGTTAAAACTTGTGTCTTTTTATTGACAGTACACAGTATCGTTAAATCTTGTGGCTTGTTAGTGATAGTACACAGTATTGTTAAATCTTGTCTTATTTTTGATAGTACATAGTATTGTTAAATCTTGTATCTTCTTATTGACAATACACAGT
>NW_013862699.1:0-411 GCF_000517525.1 Limulus polyphemus
CGACAGTACACATTGTTAATCTTGTGTCTTCTTAATGATAGTACACAGTATTGTTAAATCTTGTGTCTTCTTATTGACACTACATAGTATTGTTAAATCTTGTGTATTCCCTTTGATAGTACACAGTATTGTAAAATCTTGTGTCTTCTTATTGACAGTACACAGTATTGTTAAATATTGTGTCTTCTTATTGACAGTAGACAGTATCGTAAAATCGTGTGGTTTGTCAGTGATATTACACAGTATTTTTAAATCTTATGTCTTCTTATTGACAGTAAACAGTATTTTTAAATCTTGTGTCTTCTTATTGATAGTACACTGTATCGTTAAATCTGGTGTCTTCTTATTCACAGTACACAGTGTTGTTAAATCTTGTGTTTTCTTATTGAAAGTACACAGTATAATTAAATT
>NW_013862700.1:0-334 GCF_000517525.1 Limulus polyphemus
TAACATTACTGTAGTACATCAATGAACAGGATTAACAGAATCAACAGCGTATTGTTATACAATATTACTGTAGTACATCAACGAACAGGATTAACAGAATCAACAGCGTATCGTTATACAACAGATACTATAGTATATCAATGAACAGGATTAACAGAATCAACAGCGTATTGTTATACAACATTACTGTAGTACATCAACGAACAGGATTAACAGAATCAACAGCGTATTGTTATACAACAGATACTATAGTATATCAATGAACAGGATTAACAGAATCAACAGCGTATTGTTATACAACATTACTGTAGTACATCAATGAACAGGATTAACA
>NW_013862701.1:0-600 GCF_000517525.1 Limulus polyphemus
TGTCAATAAGAAGATACAGGATTTATCAATACTGTGTACTGTCAATAAGAAGAGACAAGATTCAACAATACTGTGTCCTGTCAATAAGAAGATACAGGATTTATCAATACTGTGTACTGTCAATAAGAAGACACAAGATTTAACAATACTGTGTCCTGTCAATAAGAAGATGAAGGATTTATCAATACTGTGTTCTTTCATTAAGAAGACACAAGATTTAACGATACTATGTACTGTCAATAAGAAGACACAAAATTTAAAAATACTGAGTCCTGTCAATAAGAGGATACAGGATTAATCAACACTGTGTCCTTTCAATAAGAAGATACAGGATATGTTGATAAATCCTGTATCTTCTTATTGACAGGACACAGTATTATTAAATTATGTGTCTTCTTATTGACAGTACACAGTATTGTTAAATCTTGTGTCTTCTTTTTGACAGTACACAGTATTAACCTGTGTACTGTCAATAAGAAGGCACAAGATTTAACGATACTGTGTACTATCATAACAAGTCATAAGATTTAATGATACTGTGTACTATCAATAACAAGCCAAACGATCTAACGATACTGTGTACTGTCAATAAAAAGACAA
>NW_013862702.1:0-336 GCF_000517525.1 Limulus polyphemus
ACAAGTAATGTTTAATCATTGGGAACATCCTCAGGATGTAGGACTAGTAATGTTTAATTATTGTGAACATCCTCAGGGTCTATGATTAGTAACGTGTAATCATTGGGAACATCCTCAGCATGTAGGACTAGTAACATTTAATCATTGGGAACATCCTCAGGATGTAGGACTAGTAATGTTTAATTATTGGGAACATCCTCAGGATGTAGGGCTAGTAATGTTTAATCATTGGGAACATCCTCAGGATGTAGGACTAGTAATGTTTAATTATTGTGAACATCCTCAGGGTCTATGATTAGTAACGTGTAATCATTGGGAACATCCTCAGCATGTAGG
>NW_013862703.1:0-334 GCF_000517525.1 Limulus polyphemus
CCTACTACTTGTAGGGGTTGTTTTAAATATTTAATTTTCTGTTCTATTCAACATAGAATTGGAAGGAGTAATTGTAAGTTTTAATCTCTTATTTTATCTAACCTTCTACTAGCAGGGGATGTTGTAAGTGTTTAATGTGTTGTTGTATCTAACCTTGTACTTGTATGAGTGGTTGTAAATCTTTAATAAGTTGTTTTAAATATTCTAGTACTTGTAGCAGTTGTTGTAAGTCTTTAATAAGTTGTTGTAACTAACCTTTAACTGGCAGGCATTATTTTTCAATTTTTTATCTCTTGTTTTTAACATAGAATGGCAGGGGTTGTTTTAAGTCATT
>NW_013862704.1:0-488 GCF_000517525.1 Limulus polyphemus
TATTAAACAACAGTAGATATTAACGACATTCAAACAGGTAGTAACATACCAATGTCAAAGACCAACATTAAACAACACTAGATATTAACGACATTTAAACAGGTAGTATCATACCAATGTCAAAGACCAACATTAAACAACAGTAGATATTAACGGCATTTAAGCAGGTAGTAACATACCAGTGTCAAAGACCAACATTAAACCACAGTAGATATTAACGACATTTAAACAAGTAGTAACATACAATGTCAAAGTCTAACATTAAACAACAGTATATATTAACGACATTTAAACAGGTAGTAACATACCAGTATCAAAGGCCAACATTAAACAACAAGTAGATATTAACGACATTTAAACAAGTAGTAACATACCAGTGTCAAAGAAAACATTAAACAACAGTAGATATTAACGACATTTAAACAGGTAGTCACATACCATTGTCAAATGCCAACATTAAACAACAGTAGATATTAACTACATTTAAA
>NW_013862705.1:0-334 GCF_000517525.1 Limulus polyphemus
TAACAAATCTGTGGTTTTCAGTGATCTGAATATCCTTAAAGGCATCAGATGCAACTCTATCATTTATTTCCTTTTCAAAAGTCCCCTTATTTTCTTTAAGCATTTCAAATGCTTTTATGGACCTTTTTATTAGTTTTCAGCTCTTGGCAAAGTTACACTTCTGGCTTGGAGAGCATTAGAAAGTAAGGAAATTCCTTGAAATATGTCTATCATCTGCCAAGAAATATTTGTTGCAAAGACGGGCAGCAATTTCTGATTAGTGTGTCCTAGTAGTGAAAAAATTATATAATGCTGGATAAGCACGCCACACAGCAAGTGCAGATCTTAAACTGCA
>NW_013862706.1:0-335 GCF_000517525.1 Limulus polyphemus
ACATAATAACGCCCTCACGGCTGAAAGGGCGAGCATGTTTGGTGGGATGCGGATTCGAACCCGCGACCCTCAGATTGCGAGTCGAGCGCCTTATCCACCTGGCCTTTTTTAAATGAATAATATATTAATCTAATTTTGTCATTCTGTTAGAGTAACTTTACTACGTAAATATTTGTCATATTTGTGTAACATTTAAAAGATAATTTTGTAAATTTTCTTAAAGATTCAAGTATTCGATGCTCTGGAGATGATATTGTAACGTTGTGTGAGCGTCATCTTTAAACAAACTAGAGAAGATATTGTAACGTTGTGTGAGCGCCATCTTTAAACAAACC
>NW_013862707.1:0-335 GCF_000517525.1 Limulus polyphemus
TTTATTAATAGTACACAGTATTGTTAAATCGTGTGTCTTCTTATTGACAGTACACAGTTTTGTTAAATCTTGTGTCTTTTTGTTGATAGTACACAGTATTGTTAAATCTTGTGTCTTCTTATTGACAGTACACAGTATCGTTAAATCTTGTGTCTTCTTATTGACAGTACACTGTATCGTTAAATCTTGTGTCTTCTTATTGACAGTACACAGTATCGTTAAATCTTGTGTCTTCTTATTGACAGTACACAGTATTGTTAAATCTTGTGTCTTCTTATTGACAGGACATAGTATTGTTATATCTTGTGTCTTCTTATTGAAAGTACACAATATCG
>NW_013862708.1:0-335 GCF_000517525.1 Limulus polyphemus
ACACAAGTTCATATTCTTAGGGTTTATAATGAGGTAATAATATAACAAGTCTTAAACACGTTCATATTCTTAGGGTTTATAATGAGGTAATAATATAACAAGTCTTTAAACAAGTTCATACTATTAGGTTTTATAATGAGGTAATAGTATAACAAGTCTTTAAACAGGTTCATATTATCGGGGTTTATAATAAGGTGATAATATAACAAGTCTTTAAAAAAGTTCATATTCTTAGGGTTTATAATGAGGTAATAATATATCAAGTCTTAAACAAGTTCATATTCTTAGGGTTTATAATGAGGTAATAATATAGCAAGTATTTTAAACAAGTTCAT
>NW_013862709.1:0-208 GCF_000517525.1 Limulus polyphemus
GTACACAGTATCTTTAAATCTTGTGTCTTCTTATTGACAGTACACAGTATCATTAAATCTTGTGTCTTCTTATTGACAGTACACAGTATCGTTAAATATTGCAATACTGTGTACTATCAATAAAAAGACAAAGACACACGAGTTAGTTTGCTAACTCGTGTGTCTTCTTATTGATAGTACACAGTATTGTTAAATCTTGTGTCTTCTT
>NW_013862710.1:0-702 GCF_000517525.1 Limulus polyphemus
TTTAATTGGTTTTTCTTCACGTTGTAAAATAGTAGAGGAACCTAATTGTTGTTTTTATGCTTTAGTGGTTCTTATTCACGTTGTATAATAGTAGAGGAACCTAACAGCTTTATTTTTTACTGGTTCTTATTTACGTTGTAAAATAGTAGAGAACCTAACTATTGTTTTTTAAGTTTTAGTGGTTCTTATTCACGTTGTATAATAGTAGAGGAACCTAACTGTTGTTTTTTTATGTTTCACTGGTTGTTTCTTCACGTTATATAATAGTATAGGAACCTAATTGTGTTTTTTTATGTTTTTCTGGTTGTTCTTGACGTTGTATAATAGTATAGAATCCTAATTGTTGTTTTTTATGTTTTAATGGTTCTTCTTTACGTTTTATAAGAGTAGAGGATCTTAACTGTTCTTTTTACGTTTTACTAGTTGTTCTTGACGTTGTATATTAGGAAAGGAAACTGTCTGTTTTTTTTTATGTTTTTCTGGTTGTTCTTGACGTTGTATAATAGTATAGAAACCTAATTGTTGTTTTTTATGTTTTAATGGTTCTTCTTTACGCTTTATAACAGTAGAGGATCTTAACTGTTCTTTTTACGTTTTATTAGTTGTTCTTCACGTTGTATATTAGGAAAGGAAACTGTCTGTTTTTTTATGTTTTTCTGGTTCTTAAGCACGTTGTATAATATTAGAGTAACCTAACTGTTC
>NW_013862711.1:0-335 GCF_000517525.1 Limulus polyphemus
TGGAGTAGTTGTACCAAGTAAGGCTAAAGATGAATATGGTGGTTATAAATTCGTTAACTAGAGTTACACCTAAGTGTTCATGGAGTAGTTGTAACAAGTAAGGCTAAAGATGAATATGGTGGTTATAAATTCTGTAACTAGAGTTACACCTAAGTTTCATGGACTAGTTGTACCAAGTAAGGCTAAAGATGAGTATGGTGGTTATAAATTCGGAAACTAGAGTTACACCTACGCGTTCGATAAGTTGTTGTACCAAATACCGCTAAAGATGAGTATGGGGTTACACATTTTGTAACTAGAGTTACACCTAAGTGTTCATGGAGTAGTTGTACAAA
>NW_013862712.1:0-684 GCF_000517525.1 Limulus polyphemus
TGGAAATCGGACTAAAATTACCCTTATAAATCTCAACAAAATCTAGTGGAAAGAGGACTAAAAGATCGTTATAACAGTCGACAAAATATAGTGGTAGAAGTGCTAAAAAGACCGTTATTAAATTTTACAAAATCTTGCTGAGTCAGGACTAAAATTACCGTTATCAATATCGAAAAAATATAGTTTAAAAAGGATTAAAAAGACCATTATAAAAGTTATTAACTATAGTATAAGAAACTCTCAAATGACCGTTATCAAAGTAGAAAACATCTAGTCTATGAAGGCTTAAAAATACATTTATGAACGTCGACAAAATCTAGTAGAAGAAAAACTAAAAAACCCGTTTTCAAAGCAACAAAATCTGTCCTCTTTCCACTAGATTTGTTGAGATTTATAAGGGTAATTTTAGTCCGATTTCCACTTAAAGATCGTTATAACAGTCGACAAATATAGTGGTAGAAGGACAAGGAAGACCATTATTAAAGTTTACAAAATCTTCAGAAGTCAGAACTAAAATATCGTTATCAATATCGACAAATCTAGTTTAAAAGGATTAAAAGACCATTATAAAGTTATTAAATGTAGTATAAGAAATTCTCAAATGACCTTTATCAAAGTCGAAACATCTAGTCTATGAAGGCCTAAAAGACAGTTATGAACGTCGACAAATCTAGTAGAAGAAAA
>NW_013862713.1:0-335 GCF_000517525.1 Limulus polyphemus
GTTCGTAGATGCCTTGGACAGTCCAGAACTTAAGATACAAGTGAAGCAAGCACACGCCTCTACCATGCAGGATGCAATAGCCAGAGCTCTCGAATTTGAATCCTACGTTAGGTCCAGCACAGAAGTACCAAGGTTGGTACAGTCATCTGGATTCAAGGCCAGAAAAGGTCAGCTTTCAGAGAAGTTTGAGGGACTTTGCTGGCACTGTAACAAACCTGGGCACAAGAGAGCTCAATGCTGGCAACTTCAACACAGGGGAGACGATACAGCAGTGAAGGCTGCTACCAAGAAAGGCTGTTGGAACTGTGGGGAGCAAGGACATCTGAGGAGCCAAT
>NW_013862714.1:0-645 GCF_000517525.1 Limulus polyphemus
CCTTACTATATAATAGCTAGTAAACAATATTGTAGTGTGACACAAGTCTTACGATATAACAGCTATGAAACTATATTGTAATGTGACACAAGCCTTAGTATATAACAGCTAGTAAACAATACTGTAGTGTGACACAAGCCTTACTATATAATAGCTAGTAAACAATATTGTAGTGTGACACAAGCCTTACTATATAACAGCTAGTAAACAATATTGTAGTGTGACAAAAGCCTTAGTATATAACAGCTAGTAAACAATATTGTTGTGTGACAAAAGCCTTATGATATAACAGCTAGTAAACTATATTGTAGTGACACAAGCCTTACTATATAACAGCTAGTAAACTATATTGTAGTGTGACACAAACCTTACTATAAAACAGCTAGTAAACAATATTGTAGTGTGACACAAGCCTTAGTATATAACAGCTAAGAAACAATGATGTGGTGTGACACAAGCCTTACTATATAACAGCTAGTAAACAATATTGTAGTGACACAAGCCTTACTATATAACAGCTAAGAAACAATGACGTGGTGTGACACAAGCCTTACTATATAACAGCTAGTAAACTATATTGCAATGATATGGTTTGACAAAAGACTTACTATATAATAGCTAAGAAACAATGATATGGTGTTACAC
>NW_013862715.1:0-335 GCF_000517525.1 Limulus polyphemus
GGAAACTTCGGTTGCCAGTGGACCTGATAACAGGACGCCCACCTTACGAAGAGTTGCCTCAAAATGTGCCAGAGTTCATGAGAGTGTTATCTGAAAGGAAGGATGATATTCACCATCAAGTGCGTTCAAACAAGAGATATACGGAAGGCAGCTTTGTACCATGAGACTAGGTGTGGTTATATAATTCCAGGAAGACCAAAGGGAAGTCTCCTAAGTTGCCTTCTCCAAGGCCCATATGACATAGTGGATCGTCTCTCAGACGTAACTTTCTGAATAAAATGTGGTCAGCGAGGTAAGCCAAAGGTGGCGCATGCCAACAGGCTTTGGCATTATCA
>NW_013862716.1:0-655 GCF_000517525.1 Limulus polyphemus
GAAGATTTAACGATACTGTGTACTGTCAATAAGAAGAACAGAAGATTTAACAATAATGTGTCCTGTCAATAAGAAGACAGAAGATTTAACGATACTGTGTACTGTCAATAAGAAGACACAAGATTTAACGATACTGTGCACTATCAATAAGGAGACACACGATTTAGCAATACTTTGTACAATCCATAAAAAGACACAAGATTTAACGACACTGTGTACTGTCAATAAGAAGACACAAGGATTAACGATACTGTGTACTGTCAATAAGAAGAGACAATATTTGATGATAATGTGTACTGTCAGTAAGAAAACACAAGATTTAACAATAATGTGTCCTTCTTATTGACATTGTGTCATCGTTAAATCTCTTGTGTCTTCTTATTGACAGTACACAGTAACAATAATGTGTCCTGTCAATAAGAAGACACAAGATTTAACGATACTGTGTACTGTCAATAAGAAGACACAAGATTTAACAATACTCTGTACTGTCAATAAGAAGACACAAGATTTAACGATACTGTGTACTGTCAAAAAAAAGACACAAGATTTAACGATATTGTGTACTTTCAGTAAGAAGACACAAGATTTAACGATACTGTGTACTGTCAATAAGAAGACATAAGATTTAACGATACTGTGTACTGTCAATAAG
>NW_013862717.1:0-335 GCF_000517525.1 Limulus polyphemus
TAAAAGATCATGACGTCTTATTACAAAATAAACCCCACCTATTGAATTATGTTTACTCTGAATGAACAAAAGTTCTATTTCCTTTATAATAATACTTTTTCGTTAATGTTATAATGTCTGAATTTTGAATTTTCTACCGAAATAAACACTAGCCGTTATTCTTCTATTAATTGTGCTTTAAAAAAGCCCTGTTTTTAAAGTTTTAAAAAATTGCTATTTTCACCGATAATACCAAGGCCTTCACTTTTTGCTAAAATTTTGAAAAAAATTATTTTTCTTCATATTTTGATACAAAGAAATGTCTTGATGTTCACTATTCAGAATGGACATCCTTT
>NW_013862718.1:0-335 GCF_000517525.1 Limulus polyphemus
TGAGGGGCCTAAGTTGCCCCAAAAGGTGTCTCAGCCTGCCCTGTAGCCCCTGTACACAACGAAAAGAGCTTACTGTTAAAACTGGTTAACTTACTAATTAGCTCAGTGTCAGTGCCCAAAGATGTACAGTGCAGCCCTCTGAATTTTTTGTCGAGCATACTTTAGACCCATTACTAGAAAGAGGGCGGCACCGCCCCTGAGCGTAAATCCTAAAGTTTACTGCTGAGCTCCCGTGGTGACTACTAAAGAAAGACTGTGCTACCGTGGTGACTACTAAAGAAAGACTGTGCTACCGTGGTGACTAATAGAAAAAGACTGTGCCACCAGGGCGACTA
>NW_013862719.1:0-335 GCF_000517525.1 Limulus polyphemus
GCCAAGTAATTGTATATCGATGTTACAACAGTGTTGAAGACATAAAACCTTGTGTTATGTGACCAGCCAAGTAGTTGTATATCGATGTTACAACAGTGTTGAAGATATAAAACCCTGTGTTATGTGACCAGCCAAGTAATTGTATATCGATGTTACAACAGTTTAGATAGATATAAAACCTTGTGTTATGTGACCAGCCAAGTAATTGTATATCGATGTTACAACAGTGTTGAAGATATAAAACCTTGTGTTATGTGACCAGCCAAGTAATTGTATATCGATGTTACAACAGTGTTGAAGATATAAAACCTTGTGTTATGTGACCAGCCAAGTAA
>NW_013862720.1:0-620 GCF_000517525.1 Limulus polyphemus
CTGTAATGTGTTTGACCGAATGATTGTGTCTGTGTTGCCTTCTATGTGTTTGACCGAATGATTGTGTCTGTATTGCCTTCTGTGTGTTTGACCGAATGATTGTGTCTGTATTGCCTTCTGTGTGTTTGTTGACATTAGTGTAATGTGTTTGACCGAATGATTGTGTCTGTGTTGCCTTCTATGGGTTTGTTGACATTAGTGTAATGTGTTTGACCAAATGATTGTGTCTGTGTTGCCTTCTATGGGTTTGTTGACATTAGTGTAATGTGTTTTCACCGAATGATTGTGTCTGTATTGCCTTCAATGTGTTTGTTGACATTAGTGTAATGTGCTTCACCGAATGATTGTGTCTGTATTGCCTTCTATGTGTTTGACCGAATGATTGTGTCTGTATTGCCTTCTGTGTGTTTGTTGACATTAGTGTAATGTGTTTGACCGAATGATTGTGTCACATAGAAGGCAATACAATTGACATTTGTGTAATGTGTTTGACCGAATGATTGTGTCTGTATTGCCTTCTATGTGTTTGTTGACATTAGTGTAATGTGTTTGACCGAATGATTGTGTCTGTATTGCCTTCTATGTGTTTGTAATGTGTTTGACCGAATGATTGTGTCTAT
>NW_013862721.1:0-333 GCF_000517525.1 Limulus polyphemus
GACATGAGGAACCAAACAGATTCATTACTGTTTGTATTGAAGATATAAGGAACCGATCAGATTCATTTCTGTTTGTATTGACCACATGAGGAACCGAACAGATTCATTACTGTTTGCATTGAAGACATGGGGGACCGAAGAGATTCATTACTCTTTGTATTCAAGATACAAGAAATCGAACAGATTCATTGCTAATTCTATTGAAGAAATAAGGAACCGAACAGATTCATTACTGTATGTATTGAAGATACAATGAACGGAATAGATTCATTACTGTTTGCATTGAAGACATGAGGAACCGAACGGATTCATTACTCTTTCTATTGAAGATAT
>NW_013862722.1:0-335 GCF_000517525.1 Limulus polyphemus
AATGATACTGTGTACTGTCAAGAGGAAGACACAAAATTTATAAATACTATGTACTATCAATAAGAAGACACAAAATTTAACAATAATGTGTACTGTCAATAAGAAAACACAAGATTTAACGATACTGTGTACGGTCAATAAGAAGACACAAAATTAAAGAATACTGTGTACGGTCAATAAGATGACACAATATTTAACGATACTGTGTACTGTCAATAAAAAGACATAAAAATTTAACAATACTGTGTACTGTCAATAAGAAGACACAATATTTAACAATACTGTGTACTGTCAATAAGAAGACACGAGATTTAACGATACTGTGTACTATCAAG
>NW_013862723.1:0-335 GCF_000517525.1 Limulus polyphemus
TTTGTATGTTAATGTACATTTATACCTACACATGAACACCACATTATTTGTATATTAATGTACATTTATATCTACATATGAACACCACATTATTTGTATGTTAATGTACATTTATACCTACACATGAACACCACATTATTTGTATATTAATGTACATTTATATCTACATATGAACACCACATTATTTGTATGTTAATGCACATTTATAACTACATATGAACACCACATTATTTGTATGTTAATGTACATTTATAACTACATATGAACACCACATTATTTGTATGTTAATGTACATTTATACCTACACATGAACACCACATTATTTGTATATTAAT
>NW_013862724.1:0-335 GCF_000517525.1 Limulus polyphemus
GAAGCCACCGTCGAAGAAGAAACTCTACTCAGTTTGGAGAAGGGAAACGGTAAAGCTCTTGGTGATGTTACTAACACTGATGTGACTGTTACCGATGATAGGACATTTACTGATGAAGCAGATGAATCCCACATGAAGCAGAAGCCAACGAGACGGAGACCAGTACAGAAGAAGATACGTCCCGCAAAATTAAGAGACTTTGTTGAATTGTAATTTTGTCTTTGTAATTCTGTACAGTTAATTAAGTTATTGTTAATTGTTATTGGTTTATTGTATGTGGTTATTGTTCGGAACGAACAATATTAAGGAGGGGGCAGTGTTGCGTCATCGAGATT
>NW_013862725.1:0-335 GCF_000517525.1 Limulus polyphemus
CAAGAAGAGCGAGTACTGTGTATTGTTACATCTGCATAGCAAGAAGAGCGAGTACTATGTATTGTTACATCTGTATAACAAGTAGAGTGAGTACTATGTATTGTTACATCTGTATAGCAAGAAGAGCGAGTACTATGTATTGTTACATCTGTATAGCAAGTAGAGCGAGTAGTATGTATTGTTACATCTGCATAGCAAGAAGAGCGAGTACTATGTATTGTTACATCTGTATAACAAGTAGAGTGAGTACTATGTATTGTTACATCTGTATAGCAAGAAGAGCGAGTACTATGTATTGTTACATCTGTATAGCAAGTAGAGCGAGTAGTATGTAT
>NW_013862726.1:0-388 GCF_000517525.1 Limulus polyphemus
AAAATATCTAGTCTAAGAAGGCCTAAAAAGTCAGTTATGAAAGTCGACAAAATCGAGTGGAAGAAAACTAAAAACACGTTTTCAAATTCAACAAAATCTAGTAGAAAACTGACTAAAACGACCCACATCAATGTCAACAAAATCTAGTGGAAAAAAAACTAAAATACCTTTATAACAGTCGACAAAATATAGTTTAAGAAGGATTAAAAATACCATTATAAAAGTCATAAAAATATAGTGTAAGAAAGACTAAAAATACCGCGATCAAAGTCGAAAATACCTAGTCTAAGAAGGCCTAAAAAGACAGTTATGAAAGTCGACCAAATCGAGTGGAAGAAAACTAAAAACACGTTTTCAAAGTCAACCAAATCTAGTGGAAAAACTAACT
>NW_013862727.1:0-335 GCF_000517525.1 Limulus polyphemus
TATTTCTATCATTTCTTAATCTAAGTGTAATATCATATCATTTTCAGTTATAACAATAGTAGAGCTTTTACGATCCAAGAAGCTTGAAACTGTATTAGTAATTAGTACTGACAATACAAGCAAAAAGAATGAAAAGCTATTATAACTACCGCTAGGTGATTGTGATGATTATTTGTGAGACATTATGATATCCTTCGAAATTTTAAAAAACAGTTTTGTCGATACATTTATCAAAGTTACCATTTTCTTTAAGATATGGTATGTATGTATACTCTGTACTTCCTACATCCTGCAGGTACTCTAAGATGTGGTATATATGTATACTCTGTACTTTC
>NW_013862728.1:0-335 GCF_000517525.1 Limulus polyphemus
GTGCTACGGTGCCATGTTACTAGTAAATACACTACACATGTAAATCAATTGACAATAGACTATCTTTAGCTTGTATCAATCTGCTACGGTGCCATGTTACTAGTAAATACACTACACATGTAAATCAATTGACAATAGACTGTCTTTAGCTTGTATCAATCTGCTACGGTGTCATGTTACTAGTAAATACACTACACATGTAAATCAATTGACAATAGACTATCTTTAGCTTGTATCAATCTGTTACGGTGCCATGTTACTAGTAAAGACAGTGCACACTTAAATCAATTGAGAATAAACTATCTTTAGTTTGTATCAATCTGCTACGGTGCTAT
>NW_013862729.1:0-335 GCF_000517525.1 Limulus polyphemus
TCGTATCTGACACACCACAATAGTCATCCTATACACCTTTCTAACACACCACAATACTCACCCTATACACGTATCTAACACACCATAATACTCATCCTATACACCTATCTAACACACCACAATGGTCATCCTATACACGTATCTAACACACCACAATAGTCACCCTATACACGTATCTGACACACCACAATAGTCATCCTATACACGTATCTGACACACCACAATAGTCATCCTATACACGTATCTAACACACCACAATAGTCATCCTATACACGTATCTAACACACCACAATAGTCATCCTATACACATATCTAACACACCACAATAGTCATTC
>NW_013862730.1:0-514 GCF_000517525.1 Limulus polyphemus
CCTACATACCAAATTTGGTGAAGAATCATCAATTTAGGACCCTCTGGTAACAAGAAATCGAAAAACAATTAGTAACCAAAAGCTTCACTGCAGTACACATGCGCTTTCAGAAAAGCCAATAAAAGAGGAACATAAAACGACAACAAAAGTCGCAAAAATGACAATAGAAGGCTAAAATTTTGCATGTAAATACGCTAGTATGCAACGAACGTTCATACAAAATTTGGAGATGATCCGTCCAAACGGAACGACGTACTGTTACAAAACGCAAAAAGTTCCATAAGTCCTTTAAAACAAACAGTAGGAAGGTAAAACTCTGCATATTACTATGCAACGATAAAGTGTAAATACATACCAAATGGTTAAGAATCATCAATTTAGGACCCTCTGGTAACAAGAAATCGGAAAACAATCAGTAACCAAAAGCTTCACTGCAGTACACATACGCTTTCAGAAAAGCCAATAAAAGAGTAACATAAAACGACAACAAAAGTCGAAAAAATGACAATAGAAG
>NW_013862731.1:0-853 GCF_000517525.1 Limulus polyphemus
GCAGTGACATGTCTTTAGTACGATGTTTCATGTAGTGACATGTCTTTAGTAAGATGTTTCATGTAGTAACATGTCTTTAAGTTGATGTTTCATGCAGTAACATGTCTTTAGTACGATGTTTCATCTAGTGACATGGCTTTAGAACGATTTTTCCTGTAGTGACGTGTCCTTAGTAGGATGTATCATCTAATGACATGTTTCTAGTACGATGTTACATGTAGTAACAAGTCTTTAAGTTGATGTTACATATAGTGACATGTCTTTAGTATGATATTTTATGTAGTGACATGTTTTTAGTACGAAGTTTCATGTAGTAACACGTCTTTAAGTTGATGTTCCATATAGTGACATGTCTTTATTACGATGTTTCATTTAATGACGTCTTCAGTACGATATATCATGCAGTCACATGTCTTTAGTACGATGTTGCATGTAGTGGCATGTCTCTAGTACGATGTTTCATGTAGTACAATGCCCTTTGTACGATGTATCATGCAGTGACATGTCTTTAGTACGATTTATCATGTAGTGACATGTCATTAGTAATTGTTCATGCAGTAACATGTTTTTAGTACAATGTTTCATGTAATGACATGTTTTAGTACGATGTTTCATGTAGTAGAATGTCTTAAAGTTGATGTTCCATATTAGTGACATATCTTTAGTACGATGTTTTATGTAGTGACATGTTTTTAGTACGATGTTTCACGTGGTGACTTGTCTTTAGTACGATGTTTATGTAGTAACATGTCTTTAAGTTGATGTTCCATATAGTGTCATGTTTTAGTATGATTTTTCATGTATTAACATATCTTTAAGTTGGTGTTCCATATAGTGACATGTTTTAGTATGA
>NW_013862732.1:0-795 GCF_000517525.1 Limulus polyphemus
TTAAATCTTGTGTCTTCTTATTGACAGTACACAGTATTGTTAAATCTTGTGTCTTCTTATTGACAGTACAGAGTATCGTTAAATCTTGTGTCTTCTTATTGATAGTACACAGTATCGTTAAATCCTATGTCTTCTTATTGACAGTACACAGTATCTTGTGTCTTCTTATTGACAGTACACAGTATCGTTAAATCTTGTGTAGTACACAGTATCGTTAAATCTTGTGTCTTCTTAATGACAGTACACAGTATTGTTAAATCTTGTGTCTTCTTATTGACAGTACACAGTATCGTTAAATCTTGTGTCTTCTTATTGACAGTACACAGTATCGTTAAATCTTGTGTCTTCTTATTGAAAGTACAGAGTATCGTTAAATCTTGTGTCTTCTTATTGATAGTACACAGTATCGTTAAATCCTATGTCTTCTTATTGACAGTACACAGTATCGTTAAATCTTCTGTTTTCTTATTGACAGAACACAGTATAGTTAATTCTTGTGTCTTCTTATTGACAGTACACAGTATAGTTAAATCTTGTGTCTTCTTATTGACAGTACACAGTATTGTTGACACAAGATTTTATTCAATGCTAATGTGTACTGTCAGTAAGAAAACACAAGATTTATCAATAATATGTCCTGTCAATAAGAAGACACAAGATTTAACAATACTGTGTACTGTCAATAAGTTGTGTCTTCTTATTGACAGTACACAGTATTGTTAAATATTGTGTCTTCTTATTGACAGTACATAGTATTGTTATATCTTGTGTCTTCTTATTGAAAGTACACAATAT
>NW_013862733.1:0-563 GCF_000517525.1 Limulus polyphemus
AGTAGTACTTGATGTAACAGTCAGCTCCTTATTGAACATTAGTTCTCCAGTAGTACTTGATGTAACAGTCAGCTCCTTATTAAACAATAGTTCTCCAGTTGTACTTGATGTAACAGTCAGCTCCTTATTAAACATTAGTTTTTAGTTGTACTTGATGTAACAGTCAGCTCCTTATTAAACAATAGTTTTTAGTTGTACTTGATGTAACAGTCAGCTCCTTATTAAACAATAGTTCTCCAGTAGTACTTGATGTAACAGTCAGCTCCTTATTAAACAATAGTTCTCCAGTTGTACCTGATGTAACAGTCAGCTCCTTATTAAACAATAGTTTCCTAGTTGTACTTGATGTAACAGTCAGCTCCTTATTAAACAATAGTTCTCCTAGTTGTACTTGATGTAACAGTCAGCTCCTTATTAAACAATAGTTCTCAAGTAGTACTTGATGTAACAGTCAGCTCCTTATTAAACAATAGTTTTTAGTTGTACTTGATGTAACAGTCAGCTCCTTATTAAACAATAGTTCTCCAGTTGTACCTGATGTAACAGTCAGCTCCTTATTAAAC
>NW_013862734.1:0-785 GCF_000517525.1 Limulus polyphemus
TTTTCTTTCCGATTTGTAAAAAAATCCTTTCTTGATAGAAAAAAGTGAATACTATTTTTGAAATCTGCGTAGCTGAATTATGGGAAATCCGTCATTAAAACCAAAATAACTTTAATAAAGTTTAAATTCGCAGGCCTTTGTAATAGATAAAGATTAGATGACTGTTTTTTTGTTTGAAGTTAAGCACAAAGCTACACAAGGGCTATCTGTGCTCTGCCCACCACGGGTATCGAAACCCGGTTTCTAGCGCTGTAACTCCGCAAACATACCGCTGTGCCACTGGGGGCTTAGATGACTGTAACTTGTAGATATTCAATGCTGTGTGCGCTCTAGGGAGTTATTACTTTAAAGTTTACCTTTTTTTGAAGTGTTTGCTAGTCTGAATTTTTTTGGAAACTCGGGATGGTCGTTTTATTGCTTTTTTGTGATTGGTGGAAGTGAGAAAATGCTGTTCTCTGCACCCGCATGTCTTTGTTCATATCTTTAAAAATAATTACTCTATGAATATCTGTAGTAAATTTAATATTATGTGTATTGATTTTTTGATTTTTTCACTCCTTCACTTCGTACATAATATAGGGATTAGCTATGGTATTGTTTGCTTTCGTAGTAACCTATGATCCTATATTATCACAAAATTGCAATATGTGAAGGTTTAAATCTGTAAATACTGAGCTTCTAAGACAAACTAAGTATCAAATTATGGCTTGAATTTTCTAAAACGCAAAAATTAAACAAAAATGTTATTAAGTATAACACCCTACATAAATATTAATTTTAGAAAA
>NW_013862735.1:0-715 GCF_000517525.1 Limulus polyphemus
TAGTGTGAGCCTCACATAGATAACGTGAAACAAAACCTGATTACAGGGCCGTATCAAGGGTAGTGTGAGCCTCACATACGGGTTATCTCAGGTTTTGTTTTTACAGGGCCGTATCAAGGGTAGTGTGAGCCTCACATAGATAACGTGAAACAAAACCTGATTACAGGGCCGTATCAAGGGTAGTGTGAGCCTCACATAGATAACGTGAAGCAAAACCTGATTACAGGGCGTATCAAGGGTAGTGTGAGCCTCACATAGATAACGCGAAGCAAAACCTGATTACAGGGCCGTATCAAGAGTAGTGTGAGCCTCACATAGATAACGTGAAGCAAAACCTGATTACAGGGCCGTATCAAGGGTAGTGTGAGCCTCACATAAATAACCCGAAACAAAACCTGACTACAGGGCCGTGTCAAGGGTAGTGTGAGCCTCAGATAGATAACCCGAAACAAAACCTGAATAAAGGGCTGTATCAACTGTAGTGTGAGCCTCACATGAATAACCCGAAACAAAACCTCATTACAGGGCTGTTTGATACTGCCCTGTAATCAGGTTTTGCTTCACGTTATCTATGTGAGGCTCACACTACCCTTGATCGGGTTATCTATGTGAGGCTCACACTACCCTCAGGTTTTGTTTCCCTTGATACGCCCTGTAAGTAATCAGGTTTTGTTTCGGGTTATTCATGTGAGGCTTACACTAAGGGCCGTATCAA
>NW_013862736.1:0-335 GCF_000517525.1 Limulus polyphemus
TTCAATTCATTGTAAGGTCATAAAGACTCCGTGTATTCACTTGTTATATAAAATACTGTTATAGTTACAACAGCATGCTATTGTACAATACATCATAAGGTCATAAAGACCCCGTGTATTCACTTGTTAAATAAAATACAGTTATAATTACAACAGCATGTCATTGTACAATACATCATAAGGTCATAGAGACCCCGTGTATTCACTATTTATATAAAATACTGTTACATTACAACAGCATGTCATTGTACAATACATCATAAGGTCATAAAGACCCCATGTATTCACTTGTTATATAAAATAGTTATAATTACAACAGCATGCCAAACTTCAAT
>NW_013862737.1:0-335 GCF_000517525.1 Limulus polyphemus
GGAGGCGTTCCGCAGAGGCGAAAGGTACCGCCGTCGAGATCGGGTCCGTGGAAAATTCTCCGATAGTCGGTAACGTTCTTTCGTGTGCTACCGCGTTTAACTTGTTCCCATAATATAAGAGGGAAACTAAGGTTAGGGTCATCCCTCTCAAAAGTACGGGGTACGGTCTCCGCCTCAGATACGCGGAAAGCCTCGGCATTGAACGCCAACCACCGGTCGAGGTATCGCCGACGGAACCTCGGCAGCGTTCCGGAGGCGTTCCGCAGAGGCGTAAGGTACCGCCGTCGAGATCGGGTCCGTGGAAAATTCTCCGATAGTCGGTAACGTTCTTTCGT
>NW_013862738.1:0-381 GCF_000517525.1 Limulus polyphemus
ATATTATATTTCTAATGTTCTTGTGTATAGTGATTAGTGATTGTAGTTTGTTCTATATTATATTTCTAATGTTTTTGTGAATAGTGATTAGTGATTGTAGTTTGTTCTGTATTATATTTCTAATGTTCTTGTGTAGTGATTAGTGATTGTAGTTTGTTCTGTATTATATTTCTAATGTTGTTGTGTCTAGTGATTAGTGATTGTAGTTTGTTCTGTATTATATTTCTAATGTTCTTGTGTATAGTGATTAGTGATTGTAGTTTGTTCTGTATTATATTTCTAATGGTATTGTGTATAGTGATTAGTGATTGTAGTTTGTTCTATATTATATTTCTAATGTTGTTGTGTATAGTGATTAGTGATTGTAGTTTGTTCTGTATG
>NW_013862739.1:0-335 GCF_000517525.1 Limulus polyphemus
AGACAGTACTATTATATTTATATAGAAGTAGCTACATGGACATACAACAGACAGTACTATTATATTTGTGTAGAAGTATTTATATGGACATACAACAGACAGTATTATTATATTTATATAGAAGTAGTTATATGGACATACAACAGACAGTACTATTATATTTATATAGAAGTAGTTACATGGACATACAACAGACAGTACTATTCATTATATTTATATAGAAGTAGTTATATGGACATACAACAGATAGTACTATTATATTTGTGTGTAGTAGTAGTTACATGGACATACAACAGACAGCACTATTATATTTATATAGAAGTAGTTACATGGAC
>NW_013862740.1:0-334 GCF_000517525.1 Limulus polyphemus
TGTATTTTCTTATTGACAGGACACAGTATTTTTAAATGTTGTGTCTTCTTATTGACAGTACACAGTATTGATAAATCCTTTATATTCTTATTGACAGGAAACATTATTGTTAAATCTTGTGTCTTCTTATTGACAGTACACATTATTGATAAATCCTGTATCTTCTTATTGACAGGACACAGTATTGTTAAATCTTGTGTCTTTTTATTGACAGTACACAGTATCGTTAAATCTTGTATTCTTTTTGATAGTACATAGTATTGTTAAATCTATTGTCTTCTTATTGAGATTAAACGGTATTGATAAATCTTGTGTCTGCTTATTGATAGTACAC
>NW_013862741.1:0-335 GCF_000517525.1 Limulus polyphemus
TTAGAGAAGCATAAAATAAACAACTAGTGTTCGTTTAATGTGCTTTCAGTGGCCGTTAGAAGTTGTTAGAGAGGCATAAAATAAACCACTAGTGTTCGTTTAATGAGGTTTCAGTGGCCATTAGAAGTTGTTATAGAGGCATAAAATAAACCACTAGTGTTCGTTTAATGTGCTTTCAGTGGCCGTTAGAAGTTGTTAGAGAGGCATAAAATAAACCACTAGTGTTCGTTTAATGTGCTTTCAGTGGCTGTTAGAAGTTGTTAGAGAGGCATAAAATAAACCACTAGTGTTCGTTTACTGTGCTTTCAGTGTCCGTTAGTAGTGGTTAGAGAGGC
>NW_013862742.1:0-335 GCF_000517525.1 Limulus polyphemus
AAATCCATGGAATCTGGGAATTTTAAATGTTAGCTATTTAAGTTGGCTAAGTGATGTTTTAGCTAACAAACTGTAGGAAGGTATTCTACAGACATAAGTATTATATTACATAGGGAGCTGAAGCTACCATTTAGTGAAAATCCCCAATATACAGAACAAACTCTCAGAAGTCTGATATTACAGAAACTAGTTTCGATACATTCGTGCGTCCTCTTCAGTCTCACGTGAGTTTGTTCCGTTTACTGTGTGTTTTCACTAATTGTTACACACGATATTGTGTTCTTTTATCATTAAAGCTGCCATTTACTCATGAGTTTTACCTATCACTATTTTTG
>NW_013862743.1:0-335 GCF_000517525.1 Limulus polyphemus
CTCAATCATCAAATCAATACATTATATAGCGGTCTTCTTTCTTTCAAATCTTCAGTGGGGCCGAGCCTGGAGCTGTATGTGTGGTATCATATTTCATGGCCTGGGATCCATATGATGTCCTCCCCATTAATCCTCTGACCCCGGCAAGGGGTTATGATTTTATACACATACAGTAACCCGAGGTGAAGTTGGAAAGCGTAGGTTCTGGAAATCTCCCCAAACGTTGGTCCAGTGCTCCAGGAGGAACCGTTCCAGCTTCACTGGCCTCCAAATTAAGACAAAAATAGATTATTAATGGCTGGAGACGGCTTAAATGGGTAATGAAGAAAATGAAG
>NW_013862744.1:0-335 GCF_000517525.1 Limulus polyphemus
ACAAACTTTCTCGGTAGTAGATAGTCCAATCCTAAGATGCATTCATCTTCAATGTCAGCCATAGTAGATTTTTCATGTTTCAACTTAATCCTGAAAGACTAAGCCATCGCCTGCAGTAATTTTTAAATGTGTGTTCTTCATAACTTTAACTAGTTTTGTGATATAGGGTAAAATTAATCCTGAAATTGTAAAATCTTAACCTATTTTCAGACTAAACCATTTGTTAAGTTTTTCTGGTATGTATTTCATGTATCAGTCCATTCATAAAATTACTTTTATTCAAACTAATATCTTGTATGATAGATGATTAAAAATATTCCATGCATTAAACATCA
>NW_013862745.1:0-333 GCF_000517525.1 Limulus polyphemus
GAGACCAGTAGTGGTTGGTGTTGAGCGATGCCCATCAACCCCCATTTTGAAAGTCCCAACAGCTAGGTATAAAATGCCAAGCACACACACAGTGTCTATATGACAGGAAAGCTAGATGGCCAAAGGTACAACTTTGTCATAGACTCTGCGTCTCAGCAAACCCTTGTGAGCATCAAGGTGTTAGATAACGAAGGAGTACCAGAAGCCACAGAGAAGCTTTATGGTGTGACGGGACATTCTACAAGGTTGTGGGGACCAGTGTGGGTAACTATTGAACTCATGGGCATAAAGGACAAACAGAAAGTATACTTGGCTGACATGGAAGATGAATGC
>NW_013862746.1:0-947 GCF_000517525.1 Limulus polyphemus
TTTTCTTAAGACATAAGATTTAACGATACTGTGTACTGTCAATTTTATTGAAAGTACACAGTACCGTTAAGTCTTGTGTCTTCTTAGTGACAGTACACAGTATCGCTAAATCTTTTGTCTTCTTATTGACAGTACACAGTATCGTTAAATCTTGTGTCTTCTTATTGACAGTACACATTACTGTTAAATCTTGTGTTTTATTACTGACAGTACACATTATCTTTGATTATTGTGTCTTCTTCTTGAGAGTACACAGTATTGTTAAATCTTGTGTGTTCTTATTGATTGTACACAGTATTTCTAAATCTTGTGTCTTCTTATTGACAGTACACAGTATTGTCAAATCTTGTGTCTTCTTATTGACAGTACACAGTATTGACAAGATTTAAAAAAAGAGTACTGTCAATCACAGTATTGTTAAATCTTGTATCTTCTTATTGAGAGTACACAGTATTGTAAAATCTTGTGTCTTCTTATTGACAGTACACAGTATAGTTAAATCTTCTTCTTATTGACAGTACACAGTATAGTTAAATCTTGTTCTTCTTATTGATAGTACACAGTATGTGTACTGTCAATAAGAAGACACACGATTTATCAATACTGTGTACTGTCAATAAGAAGACACAAGATTTAACGAAATACTGTGTACTATCAATAAGAACACACAAGATTTAACAATACTGTGTACTGTCAAAAAGAAGACACAAGATATAACGATACTGTGTACTGTCACTAAGAAGACACAAGATTTTACGATACTGTGTACTTTAAATAACAAGACATAAGATTTAACGATACTTTGTACTGTCAGTAAGAAAACAAAAGAACGATACTTACTGTCAATAAGAAGACGCAAGATTTAACGATACTGTGTACTTTCAATAACAAGACATAAGATTTAACGATACTGTGTACCGTTAATAAGAAGACACTAGATTTGGAAA
>NW_013862747.1:0-420 GCF_000517525.1 Limulus polyphemus
TCATTGTTGTAGGTTAAATACATTTAGAGGATGAGTATTGTGGTCCTCTAAACGTGTCTAACACATGAGTATTGTGATATGTTAGACACGTTTAGAGGATGAGTATTGTGGTGTGTTAGACACGTTTAGAGGATGAATATTGTGGTGTATTAGACACGTTTAGAGGATGAGTATTGTGGTGTGTTAGACACGTTTTAGAAAATAAGTATTGTAGTGATTTAGACATGTTTAGAGGATGAGTATTGTGGTGTGTTAGACACGTTTAGAGGATGAGTATTGTAGTAGGTTAAATACATTTAGAGGATGAGTATTGTGGTGTGTTAGACACGTTTAGAGGATGTAGTATTGTGGTGTGTTAGACACGTTTAGAGGATGAGTATTGTGGTGTGTTAGACACGTTTAGAGGATGAGTATTGTGGT
>NW_013862748.1:0-468 GCF_000517525.1 Limulus polyphemus
ATATACAGGGAAGGCCATATAATAATATACAGTGTATAATGTACAGTGAAGACTGGTGTAATATATATATATATATATACAGGGAAGGCCATAGAATAATATACAGTGTATAACGTACAGTGAAGACTGGTGTAATATATATAGAGGGAAGACCATAGAATAATATACAGTGTATAACGTACAGTGAAGACTGGTGTGATATATATAGAGGGAAGGCCATAGAATAATATACAGTGTATAACGTACAGTGAAGACTGGTGTAATATATATATATACAGGGAAGGCCATATAATAATATACAGTGTATAACGTACAGTGAAGACTGGTGTAATATGTTATACAGGGAAGGCCATAGAATAATATACAGTGTAGTGTATAACGTACAGTAAAGACTGGTGTAATATATATACAGGGAAGGCCATAGAATAATATACAATGTATAACGTACAGTGAAGACTGGTGTAATAT
>NW_013862749.1:0-334 GCF_000517525.1 Limulus polyphemus
GTTGGGTAGGCCTTGTGTGCCATAATTTCCAAGTCCTGTGCCAGCTCTTGCAGGCTCTCCCCTTTAGTACGGACTCTCGTCCTGAACCTGGCCCTGTAGACTTCTGACTGATTTTGGGTTCCGTACTTGAGCTCTAGAGCAGACACCAGTGCTCTATAGTTGTGCCTATCATCTGCTGACAACTGTCCAAGTATTTCCAGTGGTTGTCCCTTCAAGTTCGTTTGCCAGATATACTGCTTTCTGCTCCTCTGTCCATCCGTTCATCTCTGCCAGTAGCTCAAACTGTGCTCTATATGCTTCCCACAGTGCTTTCCCATCATATTCCTGTGGCTTC
>NW_013862750.1:0-333 GCF_000517525.1 Limulus polyphemus
GTAGCCGTTGACATTGCTGGTCCTTTCCCCAAACTCGTGCTGGAAACAGGTACATTTGTGTGATGATGGATTATTTCACCAAGTGGCCTGAGCCATATGCAATACCAAATCAGGAAGCTACAACTGTAGCTTCGGCTATTAGTGATTTCTTTTTCAGATCAAGGCCGTAACTTTGAATCAGCTGTGTTCCAGGAATGCTGCAAGTTGTTTGGCATACGAAAGACCAGAACAACGCCACTTCACCCACAGTCTGATGGGATGGTAGAAAAGCACAACTGGACACTGGGACAGGAATTGGCAAAGTTTTGTAATAGCCACCAAGATGACTGGGAT
>NW_013862751.1:0-335 GCF_000517525.1 Limulus polyphemus
TAACTTAATTAAAATGTACAGAATTACAAACACAAAATTACAATTCAACAAAGTCTCTTAATTTTACGGGACGTCTCTTTTTCCGTACTGGTCTCCGTCTCGTTGGCTTCTGCTTCATGTGGGATTCATCTGCTTCATCAGTAAATGTCCGTTCGTCAGTAACAGTCACATTAGTGGTAGTAACTTCATCAAGAGCTTCACCGTTTCCCTTCTCAAAACTGAGTAGAGTTTCTTCTTCGACGGTGGCTTCTTCAGGTGGCACGTCTTCAGCAGTGTCTTTTGTTCTGTTGTCCACTTCATCCCAACTGAAATGTCCTGGACCGTGATAAGTTAAC
>NW_013862752.1:0-545 GCF_000517525.1 Limulus polyphemus
AACATGGATCTTCTTTACACCCACATCTCAAATGGTTCCAGTTTGTTAATCAATGCTTGTGTCCTATTTGACCCTCTAGTAGGATCTTCCCCTGTATCTTTTCCCTTGGAAGAACAGAGTAGATAACAAATATTAAAGAGTGGACTGAGATAGCAAAACCGCATGGACAGAAACTCTGTGTACAAAGACTATATGAAATACATGTATCTTAGACTTATAAAATATAGACCTATTCATACAACACATCCAAATGTTGTTAAATTATTTACCTGCATCCTTTGTTGCTTGTCAACAACACTTCTTTTCTTTTTTTCCCTGTCATCATCATCATGTGCCATCTTCCTCAGGAAGGTTGGCTGTCACTAACCTCCACTTCTGTCTGTTCTGTGCTTTTGTCACCAGGTTTTCATATTTTGCTATCTCAGTCCATTCTTTAATATTTGTTATCTAATCTGTTCTTGGTCTTCCCCTGTATCTTTTCCCTTCTATTTGATAAATGAGTAAAAATGTCACTGGAATCATGTACCTCACACTTATTGTTTTTT
>NW_013862753.1:0-288 GCF_000517525.1 Limulus polyphemus
TTAGAGTTACACAAAGGTGTTCATGGAGTACTTGTACCAAGTAGAAATAAAGATGAGTATGGTGGTTATAAATTCGGTAACTAGAGTTACACCTCGGTGTTCATGGAGCTGTTGTACCAAATAACGCTAAAGATGAGTATGGTGGTTATAAATACGGTAACTATAATTACACCTAGGTGTTCATGGAGTAGTTGTACCAAGTAAGGCTGAAAGATGTGTATGGTGGTTATAAATTCTGTAAGTTGAGTCACACCTAGGTGTTCATGGAGTAGTTGTACCAAAATAACG
>NW_013862754.1:0-335 GCF_000517525.1 Limulus polyphemus
CCACCACATATTCGTTTTCGCCCACTTTCTGAGACAACACTCCTCCAATTCCGACATTACTAGCATCACAATCCAGTATGTACGGCAGTGAGGGATCTGGAAGCCTTAGAAGTGGAGCAGAGGCCAATTTTTCCTTCAACGTCTTGAAAGAATGATGGCAAGAAACTGTCCATTCAAACTTTTGGCCTTTTTTAGTCAAATCATGTAGTGGAGCAGCTATAGTTGCAAAGTTCTTCACACACTTCCGGTAATAAGTACAGAGTCCCAAGAAACTTCTTAGCTCTCCCATATTGTCTGGTGTTGGCCAGTCATGCACTACTTTCACCTTATCAGAA
>NW_013862755.1:0-335 GCF_000517525.1 Limulus polyphemus
CCTAGGTGTTCATGGAGTATATGTACCTAGTAAGGCTAAAAGATGAGTATGGTGGTTATATATTTAGTAACTAGAGTTACATCTAGGTGTTCATGGAGTGGTTGTACCAAATAACGCTAAAGATTAGTATGGTAGTTATAATTTTTTTAAGTAGAGTTACACCTAGGTGTTCATAGAGTAGTTGTACCAATTAAGGCTAAATATGAGTATGGTGGTTATAATTTCGGTAACTAGAGTTACACCTAGGTGTTCGTGGAGTTGTAACCAAAAAACGCTAAATATGAGTATTGTGGTTATAAATACGGTAACTAGAGTTACACCTAGGTGTTCGTGGA
>NW_013862756.1:0-335 GCF_000517525.1 Limulus polyphemus
CTTCTAAACCAATTAACTAGTATTAAGCTTTAAATACACTAATAACAGTAAATAATAAAGGAAAACATGCTATTTCATTCTTACAGAAAAAACATTACAGGAAGTATTACTACAAAAACAATAAATATTAAAATAAACATGTTAAAAAGGTAATTGACGTGAACAAATTGGAAACGACATAAACACTTGAAAAATTAGTTAGATATATATATTTCTGAAAACGACTTTCCAAATGCGCCAACAAAGATATAGACGCTGGAAACATTCTTAAACGATAATTAACTAAAGAGAACACAACATGTGTGAGTGGAAATTAGCAAAATCAAAGTAATGTT
>NW_013862757.1:0-333 GCF_000517525.1 Limulus polyphemus
TTTCCTCCAGCAACTGCTGTAATCTCTCTTGTTTATTTTGTTGTTCGAGCTGCCACTGTTGCAGATTTTCTTGCCACTGTTGTTGTCTCTTCTTGTTTCTTTTCTTTTTCCTCCAGCAACTGCTGTAATTTCTCTTCTTATTTATTTTCTCGTTCTTCTTGTTTCTTTTCTTTTTCCTCCAACCACTGCTGTAATCTCTTTTCTTGTTTATTTTGCTGTTCGAGCTGCCAGTGTTGCAGGTTTTCTTGCAACTGCTGTTGTCTCTCTTCTTGTTTCTTTTCTTTTTCCTCCAACAACTGCTGTAATCTCTCTTGTTTATTTTGTTGTTCGAGC
>NW_013862758.1:0-335 GCF_000517525.1 Limulus polyphemus
AGGACGAGAGTCCGTACTAAAGGGGAGAGCCTGCAAGAGCTGGCACAGGATTTGGAAAGTATGGCACAGAAGACCTACCCAACTGCACCAACCAATGGCCTCAAGTTGTTGCTGAGGGATCAGTTTGTAGATGCCTTGGACAGTCCACAACTGGAGATACAAGTAAAGCAAGCACACCCCTCTACTATGCAGGATGCAATGGCCAGAGCTCTTGAATTTGAATCGTACGTTTCAGAGAAGTTTAAGGGACTTTGCTGGCACTGTAATAAACCTCGGCAAAAGAGAGCTCAATGCTGGCAACTTCAACACAGGAAAGGCTGCTACCCAAAAAGGCT
>NW_013862759.1:0-359 GCF_000517525.1 Limulus polyphemus
GATTAACACACATATTATAAACAATACTCTAGATTAACACAGATATTATAATAAATTACTGTAGACTTACACAGATATTATAATAACATACTCTAGATTAACACAGATATCATAATAACATACTCTAGATTAACAGAGATATTATAATAACATACTCTAGATTAACACAGATATTATAATAAAGTACTGTAGACTTACACACATATTATAATAACATACTCTAGGTTTACACACATATTATAATAAAGTACTGTAGACTTACACACATATTATAATAACATACTCTATATTTACACACATATTATAATAACATACTCTAGATTTACACACATATTATAATAACATACTCTAGATTAACA
>NW_013862760.1:0-335 GCF_000517525.1 Limulus polyphemus
ATTAATGTTCATACATACACGTATAGTCTATTAATGTTCATACATACACGAATAGTCTATTAATGTTCATACATACACATATAGTCTATTAATGTTCAAACATACACGTATAGTCTATTGGTGTTCATACATACACGTATAGTCTATTAATGTTCATACATACACGAATAGTCTATTAATGTTCATACATACACGTATAGTCTATTGGTGTTCATACATACACATATAGTCTATTAATGTTCTAACATACACATATAGTCTATTAATGTTCTAACATACACATATAGTCTATTAATGTTCTAACATACATATATAGTCTATTAGTGTTCATACGT